>NW_026555878.1:0-47332 GCF_029017545.1 Prosopis cineraria | reverse complement strand
AATTTAACCATCCTCAATTTTTGTAGCCAATCATACAATGCTATCATTTTATGTATCAATTGATGCCACATTTGGTCTGTATCATTCAATATAATCATTAGACTAACTACATAAACTGATTGTAACAAGCCAAAGCATTAGTTGGTACTGATTTTACAAAGAGGTGCAGCAGCTAAACTAATAAGCTTATTAATTTAATTGGAGCTGTGAGTACAAAAAAGCTTATGCTTTGTGCAATTTAAAGAAATTGCTGATGTTTTTAAATGATAGTTCAATTGGCTATTGCCAGAGATTTTACTATTAGTGTCATAATATTTTGCTGAAGATTCTGTATCCATTCCTCATCCAGTGCTATGACAGGTTTGAAGTTCCTTCTAATTTGATCGTATTTTCTTCATCGACTCAAGTGATTTCAAGTATTATCTTACTTTTCCTTGACTTTTTCTGTATAGCTATCTCTATATTTTGACTAACGTGGCAGCAGAGCAAGAATAAGGAGATAAATCTTGTAGCAAGCAACAGTCATAATAGGATTCAAAGTCACAGAGAGCTGATTGTGAAAATTTATTCTTTAAAAGAAACAAAATGAATTTCATTTGCACGTAACATCTAATTGTTTGATTTTGGGCTTAAAATTGACTGTGAAAACAATCATGAACTTGGGGAATTTGATATTCTTTTTTCTTAAAAGATCATTCAATTTTGTTAAATTGTTGGTTGGGTGAAATAAATTTTTGAAGCCAAGCGATCTGATATACACATGTTGTTTCAACTCTTATAGTTTAATATATGTGCCAAACAAAAATGGTGGAGGAGTGCTTTAAGTTAGAGACAAGGATTGTGATGTTTCTCTCAATCAGGGTGGCAGGTGCTATTGGCTTAGCTTGAGCCATCTTTGCTTTATTTTTCATTTTTATCCTGACGTATGTGGTCAAATATTTTTTGGCTCTCATATACTTGACCACTATAAATGCATGCTTTATATGGATGAGATTAACTGTAAACTAGAATTATAGAGGGGACATTGGAGTCAAAAGTTTCTGCTTGAGAAGGAAAAAGACATAATATTTGCATTGTAATTTTAATAAGAGGTTTGTCAATAGTAATTTGAAAGTGAAATTGAGAGATCGAATTTACTTTAAGTGAAAAGTTTAGATATTTTGGAGTTATTGTTCAACATGAGGAGAAATCGATGGGGATGTTGCATGTAAGAAGTTGGATGGTTTAATTGGAGAAAGGCTAAATGCGTTATTTGCAATTGAAGATACCTCATAATTTAAAGGGAAGTATTATCGAACTACTATAAGGCCAGCTATATTATATGGTAATGAATGATGAGCTTTAATGAAATAGTTAGAGTTTAGAGTAGCAAAGATGAGAATGTTGAAATGGATTGTGTGGGTATATACATAAAATAAAATTTGAAATGAGCGTATATGAGAAAAAGTGTTTGTAGCATTTATTGAGGAAAAAATAGTAGAAAATCATTTAAGATGTTTGGACATGTACAAAGAAGACTATAGGAGGCCCTAGTGAGGAGAGTGAAATAAATAATTTTGAACTTTGTTAAGAGGGGTAGAGGAAGGCCAAAGGAAACACTTATGGAAGTTGTTGATTGATATCTCTTAATTAAAGACATTCCTAAAAACTTTGTAAATGATAGAGCACAATGGCATTGTAATCCATAGTTGACCCCATTTAATAAGATTGACTTGCATTTATTTCATGAATGGTCACTTAATTGAATCTGGTTTTCATTGATTATCAATGCTATCAATGCCTTCAATCTGCTTTTTTCTTTTTCTTTTTTTCTTTTTTTTGTACACTTAATATTGCAAATGTTTTCTTGAAAAATCTTAGTAAAATACTTTCTACTTTACTAGCCTTAAGGAGAAATAGACTCGTATTTGTTTTGGCATCAAAGCTCATGGTGTAATAACCTGATGGTGTTACTTTGTGTTCTAAATTTTAGCCTAACATCTACTGATTTGTATTTTCTTCTATCATGTTTTATTGGTTTCTTCTAGATTTTTAAGCTCACTCTAAATTAATTGTTGGACTTGCAGCAATAGCAAGCATATTATTCCTGCGAGAGATAATCTTACTAGGCAAGGTAATACATTTGTATTTAAAATTGATTTAAATATAATAAAGCATGAATAGAAGAAAAAGATAACCTTTAAGGTGGCTCCATACCATGAAAACAATTTTAAAATACTGATGGTTTCTATTCCTTCTTTTCCTTTTCTCAGGGGTCGCCTCCCATAACTCGGTTCACTACTTTGATCAGGTTCTTGAAATCTTCTTGTTATAATTTTTGTAATATATGTGACCATTGTTTGAGAACTGTTTTAACCTTTCTCCTACTTTCGTAGTGGTTTCTTACATGTGCATAGGTTTGAATAGGCATGCCTCTCTGTATGAAAGGGTTTCTTAGGTCATTGATTGAAGAATGTTTCCTACGTTGCAAATTGCAATGTGGATAATTTCTTATAGTCTTAGATAACCACTGTGTTCAAATTTAAGAGGAACATAACAGTTTTTGATTGAAAGCAGATTTTACTAATGTCAATGATTTGATTCGCGCATCACGAGTTGAAAGCTCCAAGTTTCCACCACCACCACACCACACACACGTATATTCCATCTATTGAAGGTGCTTCAGAAGTACTAGCAGTCAGAAGACATGTCTTTTAAGCCACTAACGTTATAGAGTTATAACTGGGGCTAACACAGATTAATTGGCCAGCCTTTTCAAGGAAATGGACCCTCTCTGTAATTTTCTTTGCATATCTTTTTCCATACACAAACTCCTCCATTTATTTAATTATCCATTTGATTTAACAGTAGAAGATTACTGATCTGTGGCAATAAACCAAATATATATTCATTTAGTCACAGCTATAAAGAAGCAATATTATCTATTTATCTTGTTTTTAAGAGCAGAATGGTGATAAATGCACAGCCGTTTGACCATGGAGATTTGTGTAGGAGAGAAAGGAAAGTATTGAGAGGATCCTTTCCTTTTTCTTCAGTAGCTTTGATCATTTGTGCCGATCATAAACCAGGCTCAAAAGCAGGGTCTCAATTACCTGATATGGATGATATATGACTATCCTGTTAGATGATATACGAGTATTTGATTTTCCATGTTTAGTTTTTTTCTTGTCATAATTTATTGAAAATTTTCCCGTACTCGTTATTCCTATCTCACCCACTGTATGGAGCTGCCAAATTTGGTAAGCCCACCATTTGTTAGAAAAATCTTTGTGGGCTCTGCTCTCCATATTTTTACTGTCTTCCACATCAGATTCATCGAGCCTTACTCTCAATCTAGGAAGCACCGATGCTGTAATGCAACTAATATGATACGAGAGAGAAACAATTTTTAAAATTTTAGACTCTATTGGAGGGGTATGTGTGTGTATCTTCATTTTTCAATAACCTCAATGAAATATTTTCAAGCATACCAAACAAAAAAGTACTAGCGGTGTGAAATGTTAAGGTATGATACACGTATTGTGTCAAATATATATTTGGCAAGTGTAATGTGTTTATCATGCCAAACCTATGTTAAGTTTCCCAAGTAAATGGGTTGAAACCTCCATCATTTTCTCAATCTTGACACAGTAAAGCAGAAGACATGGGTCACATTAGTGGATTCACCTTTAGCTGAACTACTCTTCTCAAGCATTCCTATAAATTTATTATCCATGTTCTTGGAGCTATATTGCATCTTTCTGAGTGACTAAGATTTTGTATGGTAACAACCTTTTTGTCCTATGCAGCGGTGCAGTGGCGGCATTTTATGTCTACAGATTGGTACTGGAACGCAAACCACTTGGGGACTCAAACCTGGGAACTGGACCGGGAAATTAGTTTAATCACGTAAGGTTGACATTTTGATGTTCATTGTAATTCGCTATACAAAGATATGTTTCTTACACAAAATGCCGGTCAGATGTCTGCAGATGTCTTTTATGGTGTTTGTTGGTGTTGGTGTTGCTTTAATTTTTCATTTGCCACTCAGTGGCAGAAGATCTGCTTGAAAAATAAAAATGTCAGGGTAAATTTCTTTTTTCGTAAAAAAAAAAAAAACCGGGAGGGATGGAAGAGCAGATTTTTATGTTTATTTATAGTTTAATTTGTTACTGCGGTTGTTCCAGAATGAATTCCTGTATGAAATATAAGACTTGAAGAATCTTGATCGAATCTGATAATTAATCTCAAGTTGTAGGGGGCAATTTTTGGTTCTCTGTCTTCAATATTTTTTTATTTAAAATAATTTTAAGTTGGGAAAAATGCATTTTAGCCTGTTGGACTAAATTTTATTTCGTGACATATAAAACATTAAAATTAAAATGTCATATAATTCCCTTTCTGTGGAACTAGTATGAAATATAACTTCTTTAGCTCTCAATGTTAAGGATTTTTCCCCCTCCAAAGAAGGGATGTTTTCCAGTACAACTAGCATGTGTTACCATCAGTTAGTCTAGAATTGAGATTACAATTAACGCTTTTATTTGAGATTAACTTAATTTTTTCCCCATAATATTGTGCTCATGAATTATATTTGGCATCAATTTTTTGGGTTTTTTTTTAATTTCGCCCAAATTTAGTGGCGTGATTAGTTCTGTGGTGGTATTTATTATTATTTTTTTAAAAAAGAATCCTTGGAGTATGCTTTTGTTTTTATGTTTTTACCAGCAGTCTGCTTTTGTATTCAACTCTTATCTATAAGATAATTTTATTGTAAATATCAATTCATACTGATTTGAGTCTATTAAGATAATTTTATTGTAAATATCTTTGGAGTTGCGCGCAGGTGATAAGGTTTTCTTTTTGGGAAAATTATATATAAGTTTTGTGAAATAGATTTATTTATAAATAAAGATTGTGAAATTCAAAAATTACAAGTAAATCTCTTGGGATTTGAGTTTGAAGTTAGGATAAAAAGATAATAATGTCTTTATTAAATATGTATATATTATATCAGTTAAATAGTTTATAATTATTTCATCAGTAATTTACAATATATTTAATAATTAAATTAATTAATTTAATTATTAAATATGTAAATTTATAGTTGTAAAAAAATTAAATTTATAATTGTAAATTATTAATGAAATAATTGCAAACAATTAATATTAAACATTGTTAGTAACATGATTTTTAACTATTAGATATGTAAATTTATAGTTGTAAAAGGTTAAAATTATAATTATAAATTGATGATGAAATTGTTATAAATTAATTATTTGATTGATGTAATGTATGTTTAATAAAAGTATTATTGTTTTTGTAGTTTAATTTTAAATTACACTCAAGTTCTAAGAATGGCTGTGATTTTTTAATTTTGTGAGATTTACTTATAAGTCTACTACACGAGATCTATATATAATTTTTCCTCTATTTTTTGTATGCCTTGATAACAGCTCACTAAATTGCACAATGATAAAAGTAAAAACCATTTTTTAAACCTTGACTTCCATGCTAAGTATACATTTCCCATGTGATACAACCTCAAGTCACATCTTTCCATGATACTAATTTAAAGATTTTTTGTTTAGTTGAAATTCAAGTTATGATGGGTCTTGCTCTAATAAAATTAAATATTTAATAATGAAACTCGGGTATTTTTATTTATTCAATAATTATATTTTTTTCATATGACTTATCTTGTTCTAGGAAATATAAGTATGTAGTTAATGAAAAAAAAGTAACATAATCGTAAATTTCACAGTTAGGACGATCAATGCTATATATAAAAGATAACTTAATGCATTATTAGAAGATCATATTACAAACACCTAAATTGATATAAATTGTCAAGGAAAGGGAAGCATGATACCAAATTGCCTCATTTATATGCGTGACAAGAAATCATCTTGATCTCTCTCTCCCTCCCCCTACTAACTAAATAAACAACTGCAGAAGATTTCAGGGGATATGTTGGTCTCGTAGCAAAAAGATGTCCGCTAAAATCTTAGATTGCATTATGAGCTTGATTATGGACTTCTGGTTGATTATCCAAGGGCATGTATTGTGCCATAATTGCCCTTATTTCTGAATCCATATATCTCTGCAAATATTTCATTAAAAAAAAAAACAAAACAAAACAATTTTAGGATGTCAATGCTCAAAATGAATTCAAGTAAAATCTGCTAACCATTCACTGTGGGATCCACATATTAGCATCTACCTCGTGAAGTTGTCCATCAAATTGAAGAAGATGGGTAATGAAATTTTTAGTTTTTTAAGTTTGCCTCTTTTATTGATTTGGTCTATTAAGTTTAATTTTTATCAATTGATCTCTTAAGTTTATTTTGATTATCGATTTGATACTTATTATTTGAAGAGAAGGCAATATTGTTAAAATTTGCTGACATAGATAATGAAATATCAATTACAACCATATAGATTACTGAAAAAAGTATAATTATTTATGTACAAAAAAGTATATTAAAAATTTTTTATAAAAAAGAACAAAGCATAGAGTAAGAGACTATATTAAGAAAAAAAAATATCGATTTTCTAGCTAATTTATTCTTATTTAGCTACATATATGTGCCAAGTCATTAACATACTTTATATATTAGATTAATTTAAGAGTTAATTTGTGTTTTAAAACTTAAAGGATTAACATAATATATTAAGAAAATGCAAGGAACTAAATTGATAAAAAAAATATAAACTCGAAAAAGAATTGAAACAAATTTAAAAGATTGAAAGTCTCATTATCCCAAGAAGAACAATACCTGTATTCTGTACTTGTAAAATGCATATCCCCCAGCAACAGCAGCAACCAATATGAACATAATCAGCCAAATAAATCCCCCATTGCCTCCTGAACTAGCATACTTGCCTGAATTTACATCACATTAAGAAAATGGCAATGATTTGTACAGAAACTTCAGCAATTATCATGCACGCTGATAGAAACATAAAATCTCAGGGCTCACCAATACACATATCATTTTCTCGTATGTAGAACAACTCATCACTGCAGCTACAGTCGTAACTTCCCCAGGTATTCTTGCATTTGCACTCTGGGCACTGGCAAGCCATCTTCTCTTCACACTCATCTATATCTGTAACATTGCAACACGAGTCCCACAAAAATATCATTATTAATACTCTATGCAATAGACAAAGCTCAATATCAATGATCTATAATTCATAAAAGTTAAAAGGAGCTGCGCTATTAACAAGCTGTGAATAGTGCAGCTCAACTTGTAACTTTATGCCATTACCTTCACAGGACCGGACTCCATCACCCCTGAACCCAGGTGGACATTTGCAACCTTTTGTACGGTCATCCTGCTCCGTCAGTTAAACAGGGAACCAACGTATCATGCAGAGAAGTTCTCAACTAGACTCGATCGAATTATATGAATGTGAACGTGTAAATTAAAGTGTAAATGGATTCTCTTGAAAAGCATATCTGATATGCTCATATCTAAGCATTGTTTATAAATATGGAAAACAAAATTTTGGATCTTTGCATCTTATTCAAGTTTTGCTATAGGTTCCCGCACTATTTTCCGGTGTTTTAGGTCCTTATAACAGTTTATGGAGGGATCTAAAACACCAAAAAACAAAAATATAAAGATCTAAAATATTCAAAAAAGTGCAGAGACTTATAGCAAAACTTGAATAAAATACAGGGACTTAAGTTTTTTCCTGAATACATTCATACTTGTCTCAGTCTTTTTATCTTTGATCATGAATTTCATCTAATTATTTTCTATCATCCTCACTCTCCAGCCCTTGTCCCAAACCAAAAAGAGAAAAATGAAAGCAAGAAAGAACAAAAGCTAGCATAAGCTGTACAGATTGGTGCATAGAGAAATACTCACAATACAAGCTGAGTAAGTCCTGACACTTTGTGTTCCCTTCCAACAACCTCCATTGTTGATTTCACATCGCAATGCTCCTGAAGCTGCTAGATTCAACAAGCTATTACTCACAAGAATTAAGTGACAAATGCAGTCTTTAAAAATGAAAGACATAAAAGTCAGAACAACCACTTGTAGCTTTCACCTGAAAAGAAAATGAATCAGCACTTGGTTGCAGGGAAAAAGACAGTACAAACGTGTCTGACTGTTTTATACTCCGTACGAGTCAAAATTATTTACCTTCACAGTGGGTATATCCGTCACCTACAAACTTCACATTTTGAACAATAGGGCATTCACACACTCGTCCTCTGAATGTATCCTGTAGTAAAAAAAAGCAAGAAGAACCAGATCCCATGAGAAATAAACGAAGTAATGATGATAAATCTTTTCTCAAAAATGTGATGAACACTTAAATAAATACCCTGCACGCAGTAATGTTGGTAGATGGGTCCTGCCAGCAACCACCATTGTTTTCCAAACACTCGTTTGTTTCCATATCTTCAAAGAAAAATCAGTAAAATCATAAGCTTTTAACAAGGTTCGATTTCAATGGGATAATTTTACGAACAAAATATTTGCCTCCACAAAAATAAAATGCATTTTTTTTTTAAAGAGATGGATGTCAGAAATTTTCCCTTCTGATTTGCTGGCTTTAAAGAAGAAAATCCTTCATGCTAAAATAACATGAGGAAGCATCAGGAAGTACCAAATAGCCAATACACATAATCCATTACCACGTGAGCCTAGGGATGCCTGTGAGACTAATGATTTCCTTAGAGTAAAGAGAACGAGAAAGAAATGGAATAAGGACCTGGAGTTAAACATATTGATGGCTCAGTGGTCTCTTGGAAACCTGCACAGATTGCCTTGAGAACTGCTGCCTTTTCCAACTTACCTAAAATCAGTAGAAAACAAATGTTATAAAGTAGAATATAACTATATAGCCATCAAGATATCTAGAAGAGCTTCCTCAAACCTCTATACTGTCTGTTGTTTATAACAAGAGTAGGCAGTATAGTAACATCACCACGAGGACCCCTCCCAATCTGAAGCCAAAAAGTGGAACAGAATGTGACATGATACCAACAAAATAAACTGTATGACCCAGTTCGAAAACAAGTGCAGCAAAAGAAAAAAAAGGAAAAATAGTTTACAGCTTATAAAACCAACCTGTGCATCCTGTTCAGCTTTGAGAATAGGGTTTTCAGCATCTGCAAGGGGATCTCCTATACAATCTTTAATTTTATTCAGATCAACACCTGTTAAGTGAAAAATAGTGTTTGGTTATTTCTCAACTTAGCATAATGTTGCTTGAATTTATGTCAAGAGAAAATAACAGGACAGCCAGGTATATAATTCTTATTTACGTTGAGATTTGACAATAGGTTTTGTTCTTTCACAGTGACAAAGATTCAGCATTTGAAGAGAAGTGAATTCTAGGGATCTTAAATGACACAAATAAAGTGTAGATTATAATAGTTATTTACTAACGAGTTTTCATTAAAATGATGACATTCGAACGCATTCCTTAAACTGGTCTTGGACATAGTTTTTAGTTCTTGAAAATATCTGCAGAGTATTAAAGAATTTGATAATGAATATCTATGAAACTCAACCACAAGTAAACTAAAACTGATTAATTCATGTATATTTGCTAGACATTCAAAACAACAAAGAAAAATGCAAGTATACATACATAACACATACATATATAAACTAAAATTAATGCAAAAAGAAATCAAGTGTCCAACCTACCTAGAGATTTAATGACTTGATCAGAGCATTCTTCAGTGTACTTGTCCTCTCTCATGGGGCAACGGATTGAGAAGTCGGTGACGTAATCCCACCACTGCCAAGGCTTTCCGCTTTCATTTGCCACTCTAAAGAAGCAAGCCTGGCGCAAGTTCTGCATAACAACATCCTTGCCTTCATACCCTCTACTGAAGTCAAGTTCAGGATCTGGAGCACAGTACCTCCCATGGTTTATGCACTCAGACTTGCATTGCTTGCTGTTTATGAATGCTTCAGGGCAATACCAAGTAATGTAGTGAGGGGTGAATTGTGTGAACCCTTTCCTCTCAAGCAGCTGAGCTGCTCCTCTGAAGTTTTTCACAAAACTGATTTGCATGTCACACTTTGGCCCACACTCATCGTTGCTGTTAGTCCAAAACTCATACTCAACCCTATCATCAGGATGTGGAAGAGCCTCTCTCCAGTCAAGGTTTACTTTAACCATGTCTCCTTTCAAGAGGGCTTTCTTGATGCTATCCCCTAGAGTTTTGCTGATAAGAGCAGAAGGAATGTTAATGTTCTCCACATAATCATCATTTGAATTCGCTCCTTCTTCTGGGGTGTCCATCGTTATTAGTGGCTCCATCCTGTTATCCACAACCAGAACAGCTGCCGCTCCTCCCTTCTGTGCATTCCACGCTTTTAAAGTGAAGAAGCAATCTAACAATGGTAAAGAAGAGTGATCATAGGCATAAACTTCACTTCCTTCCTCCAGAGATGACTTCTCAATATTAACTAACTTGTTCATGTTTTGTTTTGTTTTAATTCCTTGAAAGATACTGAATACATATAATCAAACATCGAATATTCTACTGTTTGGCCCATGCATAAGAAAGAGAACACGTGGATGAATATTGTAGAGATTCTATAAGGGCTTATAAACATAACGAATGATGAGATTAAAGGATGAACAAGAGAGAGAATGAGAAGGAAAGCTAACCTCCACGATCTATGAGAAGAAAGGTGGGAAAACTTCCAGGCCTGGACTTAAAAGGAGCATTATCGAAAATTCTGCAAGCCTTCTGATTCTCTGTGGGGTATACCACAGAGCCAATCATGGTTCCTCCATACTTTGGAACCCCAAAATTCCCAATCGCACATTGATACGTTCCTTTTAACGAATTCGGACTCGTGATTCTTATATTGTTCTTCTCCACCACAAACCTTCCCTCACAACACCCCCAAAGCAAAATCCAAACGCTAAACACAAAACTTATAATCTTTACCTTCTCTACCATATTTTCCTCCTAATAAAAACCTATTATCTCCGAAACGAAAAATCCGAAATCCTAATAATAAATCAGACAAAACCCAACAGACCTATCATGCAAATTAAATCGCATCAAGCAACAGTTTCATCCAAGTCTAGTTCGATTGAGCCCAAAACGAAAATGGGTTCTGTGCAGCGGAAAGGTTTGAGAGTGCAAGAAATTAACCAAGCGTCGAAAGAAATGGACAAAGCAAGTAGAGTGTTAGTTTTTTTGACGATATCGACGTGAAATTTGACGAAGAAAACGGAATCGATGATTCATTGGCCATTAATAGAAGATGATCATGCATGTGTATATATTTGCATGCGATGCGCCATGTGGTGAACTACTTGTATACGTACACCGACTACTGCTCTTTTTTACGAGTTTTGTTCTGAAATTATCAAAGCTGTTACATTTTCAGAGACACTTTTCACTAATCATCTTTATTATTATATGTTTTAATATTATGTATTTATTTTAAAAATATGGATTATTGGTTAATGAAAATTTTTAATTGGAATAAAATTAGAGAAGAAACATAATGGGGCGTTGACTTTCCAATTCAAAAGTGTCAGTTCACAGCATTTTAATCATTTGGCTTTTAATTCCATCCATATAATCCTAAGTTTCTTGGCTTCATTTTAATCATGTAATTTACAGAAATTACATCGTTTTCATGAGACAGACATTCTAAACGAAGATTTTTAGAACTCGACAAATGAAAGTCAAAACTCAGAATTTGACAAAATTATAACCAAATTTTTCAAGGGTTTGGATTCCGTGGGAGCCCCCTGGAAAGATGACAATTATTTCTTTGTCATTATTCAGCGACACTGACTGAGAACAAATTACTGCCATGCAACGTAAATTAAAATTACAGATAGATTCTATCCAACATTTAATGAAAGTTAAATAAAAAAATTTACAATAAAAATTTATTAAGATAATTTATAAATAAGATTAAAAAAAAATTTTATCTTATGAATAGGATTGGAGAGAGTATCATTGTCAATTGTACAATTAAAACCAACAAGTACGGATTCGGGCAATTTTTAATGAACCAATAAATGTTGCTCCCATCAATTTTTTGTTTTTGATGAACTGTTGCTCCCATCACTTCACTCAAAATTAAGTTATTAACTTTGTTTGACAATATAATGCCTCCTTCATTTTAGATTATAAAAATTTTTATAAAATTATGTATACAATCAATAACAACTAAAATATTGGGGACCTAAAGCTAATTTTTACATTATCAACAAAGGTTGGTCAAATCCTATGCTAAGAAAGCTCATAAACACACTTTACAACATTATTTTTTAAAATAAAAATATAAATTTTTAAAAATACTTTCTATTTAATATTTTATTTATTAAGAATATTAAAATGAGAGAATATAATAGAAAGTGTATTATTGAAAAAAATTCATTAATAAAACGATATTTTTGTTAAAGTATATTATATTTTGAAATATAAAATCTTCTCAAAAAATATCTTATAAGTTGGGATGAAAATAATAGTAAACTTCTCATTTAATCTTTATTTAAATAAAAAAAATTTAAATTTACTTTATATTTTCTTTTATGATTAATGAGTTTGAATAGAGATAATATTATAAAAACATGATTAATATCCTATCAAATACTTTAGATTAAAGACCAAAATTTTTTTATAAAAAGCACCATATAATTGGGCTTGAAGAGAGTAATTTGTAAGACTCTACTTATTGGCATTTGATACAAGGCGAAAAACTAATTTGTACTTTCTTATAGTTTTTTTTAATTTAAATTCTTAAATTTATTTCATTTCAATTGAATATTTGTAATTTGATCTATTATATTTGTTAATTTCTGAATGTTAACATTCTTGAATTTTTTTAAAAATGAAATTAAAAACTTACATATTTTCACTAAAAGATTAAATAACTTTATAATCACTTATATAATTTTTATGACTCATTTATATAATTATGTTTTCTAAATAATTTTTATACATAAATAATTTTGATTGAAAAACACAATAAAAAATGTAAACATTGTATTAAATTAAATTTTATTTTATTTTTTGGCCAAAAATGTTAAATTAATTTTTTTAACTTAATCATGCATTAACAATTTATTAATAATTTTAACTTTCAGAAATTAACACACCAAATGAGTTAAACCATAATAATTTGATTAAAACAAAAATAAAGAAAACTTCAGTTAAAAAAATAAAGAAAACTTTTACCATTTAAAAAAAAAGTTGAAGAAAATTATAAGTATCTGCAAATTTTCCTAAAAATAAGATCACTTATAAAATTTAGTCAAATACCAATGAAACATTCACAAAAACGCCCTTACCAGTTATCTCCTTCACTCTTAGCTTAATAACATTAGTTTGATTAGGTACAACATTGAAAATTTGTTAAAAAAAAATATTGACATTATCTAATTTTAATTAATCTCCTTAATTTTATGAAAGTAGTTAACATGACCATATAAATAAGACGAAGGGGGAGTACGTGAATGGTATAACTTAAGTTCCATGGGAACCCCTCTAATTCAGCAGATGACTCGATTGAGAAGATTCAGGTTCGGAGAATGTTGGCAAGGTTAATTAAGGCAATTGAATGAAAATGAAAGAATGACTGTGATCTGAATCTGATCACACCATGCGCTTCTGCTAAAGTCTTGTTCTATATCCATTTATGTTGGTAAGAACCACTTTTACATTTGAACAATTTTAGCCTAATTTCCATTTGCCAAATGGTCTGTTCTGTCTTACATATAAACCACACATGCTTATGAACACACCAAAGGGCCTCCTGAAAGAAAAGAAGTCATACGGAATCCAATCCATGTCCATTGCTATACAGGCGGGGTTAAACAATATTACTCACGCTTATCTTCCTCAATATCTTCCACATATGTAAGATCTGTGGCACTAGACCCTTTTCTTTCTTTCCGGTCCAGCTTAGCAGCCACGTCGCCGCTCATCTTCATTACGCCACTTGTCAGAGAGATACCCTCCTCATCAAAGTCATCTCCTGTTCCCTCTAAGTAGGCATACCTAGGAATCAAGGTATTCATTTGTCAGGTACATGCCAGAGCAGAAATACCAATACAAGAAACATGCAAACCTACAGAACCGTCAATTATAGATAAAGAAAAAGTATATGCAGATAGTACAAGAGGAGATATAAAAATGGAAATATATATTTTATACATATGGGATTGGTATAAAGATGAGATGTTGAATAAGCCTCCCTCCTCTAGCACAAGACAAGTGACCCTTGATGTATACTAGTCCTTGACTAATGCATGAATATCTAATGCTTCCAACAGACTCATTGCACAATCACATTTTTTTCTAGTCAGTATTTCTCTTAATACAGAAATACATGAATATAAACGATTCAACTTGAAAAATTAAACTCTTCTCAATTAACTTTAACACCACCTTAGCAGAGGACATCCCATGTAATTCAAGACACCCTTTATGCCAAATAAAAATAGCACTCATCCATTTCTATGCAATAAAAACATATAAACTAAATTATCTTCTCTTTTACATCTAATGAAAAAGGCAGATATAATTTTGCTTTTAATTTTTTTTGGGAACCCATGCATTACTGGACAGGATAGTGATCTAATATCTATATAAAAACTAAATATTTGGCCACTGTTTATTCATTGTCGTGCCATTATTACTTCTTGAAATACACGTGATTTCAAAACTATTTGAAGCTACTTGTGCGTCAGCACAGGTGACATTTCTCTAGTTAATATAACAACAACAGTAATATTGTCATTCACTTTGGGTCAGCTTGATAGAAGTGAAAGTGAAAGATATCAGAAGGGCTATAATCATAATGCATCAAAACAAGCTTCATATCTAGATGCATTTTCAGTTTCTCCTTCATCCATTACACCTTCAACCAGCTAAACACATCCTCAAATTTTGCAATGAACAAAGAATACCTGAAGGCACCAATAACCACTTTGAAACACAATCTCAAATAAAATGATGAGCAAAATTATGTTCACCTCCCCTGGGATTTTTAGAACCTACACTCCACCATCTAGTTTCAGTTTATATGGAAACCTCCGTCATATTAACAAGAATGCATCACCAAAAGGCCAAGTTAATGCTTATAAAGACTTAAGGGCGTTTGTGCAATATTGTTAAAACTATGCGGAGTTTAAATGTGGGGTTTATAAACTTTAGGGAAGGTTTTGGTTTTCAATTGAAACCAGAGAAGGTGTAAGAATTGATTTCAAAACTTCAGAAGAGGTAAATGTAATTGAATCTGAAAGTAAATAGAAATAAGATATACGCATTTAAGTAGTTCATCAGGATGATTTAGAATTTAGATTGCGAAACTGCATAAAAGTCAATTAATTTATTATTTCAAGTAAGCAAAACATAATTGAAAGGAGAGGACTCATGATACAGTCATACAAATTCAACAAAAATACCCAACTCTATAAAGCTCATAGAAAAGGATGGTACCTAGTAGGGTTACGAGAAGGAGCCCAAAGGATACATATCACCGCCAACAGAGCATATGCAAGAAGCGTCCAGAAAGCAGGAATAATCCAAGCAATTCGCCACAACTCACTCAAAGGGTCAGTTGCATTAAAGTATAGCTGGTCAATAAAACCTAGTTAGCAATAACTCACAAACCAAAGCAAAATCCTTAAGTACTCCAATGCAGTAAATCCCATAGCAAAATATAAATTTTTTTCCCCAGCAAAACTACCTCAAATCCAATCCATGCAATAGAGAGCAGCACAGACACCGCAAGAGTATTAGTAAATTTTCTATAAAGCTCCAGTTTAGCCATGTTTCTCCTTATCTGCATCCAAAAATTAAAAGCAAAGATTAAATAAAATTGATTCTTCAATATAGTACTGCACATTTCACAGACGAAAGCTTGAATAATAAAAAGCACACAAAATAAGAAGAACCACTAGCCTCAGCAAAAGAAGAAAAATAGACATACTATGGCACGATCAAAATAGCACACAAATACAGAAGGATAGACATACTAAACAAACAAACTGAGAGCTAAGGCAGCAATGAGAAGGTTGAAATCCAGTAAAAAACAAATTACCTGAAGTTTCTCCAATGTTTTAGATAAGGATGAAAAAATCCAAAGAATAAAGCAGGTGTCTAGGAAAACAACAGGAAGGACCAAAACTAACTTTGTTTTCCCAGAAAAATCATTGATGTTGCCCAGGTTTTCAACAAGCTCAAGAGCCTCTGATGCAACAAAGTAAACCAGCCCAAGAAGAAGAACCCTTGAAGTGATACCACCAAGGGTTGGCCTCACCACACCAAAACCCATTGAGACAACCAATAGAAGAAGGCGAGAAAGAGTCTTTTTGACACAGCTACATGTCACAGCCCACAAAGTGATTCCCATTGGCCTAGTTCCAGTAGAATTAAAATTGACATATTCAAAGTACCATATAGCCATTTCGCACATTCCAAGAGCAATTACTGCTGTAATGTGGTAGTGCAGCTGAATGATATCCTTCCAAAACTGAACAAATCGCAGGAACCAGACAAGGCCAAGCAGGAGGTATGCTAATGACATAAAGCCATAGAACGTCATAAGAGGAGCCATCTTCCCTGGCAGATAACCATCAGGATTCCTCCATACAGTCCTTCCTTTTACAATTGTCCCTTTAAGCTGAGGGTCACAAATCATAAAGTAAAGGTAGTACATCCCTGTGCTATTTATTTGGATGCTTTGCGTTTCCATTTTAACTTCTTCATTATTTCCTTGGAAAAATGTCTTAATCCGTTTAGGAAACTCAGAATTTTCTTGGTTTTTCAGAATGATAACTTCCCCAGTAGTGCAGTGTCCCTCTTTAGAAAGAGTAGGTGTGCAGCATATCAAATCAGACTTCAGAAACGAACCTCCAATTCTTTCTCTATCCTTTACCTCAAGTATTATGGCTTCCACCAAGCCAGTGTTTTGCTGCATCTCATTATGCTTATTTGCATATTCCTTAGGCCTCACAAAAGTGACGGTGTCAAACCTGCAGTTCTATAAGTGAGAATGAAATCATCCTCAATTAAACCAATTAAGATGAACAGTTTCAGCGGGCAGCTAATTTTTTTCATTGACAAAATCTACGATTATAAGCCAAATCTGATAATCACCCTATCGCAGCTAACATCAGGTATAGAATTTCTCATAGCAGAGAAAAAGTCCGAGGCCATAAAAGTATCTGCTTGATAAAAAATTATGTCCTAACAAAAGTAAGTATGGTCTCAGGTTGCAAGCGGGATGAAACTCACAACCACCCACTGGGAGCTTTCATTTCATGCCACCAGGCTACATGGCCATTGTTGCAATCCTGCTGTTTCTATTACACGTATATGGTAGAAAGGGCCATCCAAAGTAAGTCAAGAAAGGGCTAATTGAGAACCTAGGAGGCTTGGCGTTTTGCATTACTGGGCACTCAGAATCCAGGCAATGAAGACAAAACCAAGGTAATAGAGCTCGTTCCGATAACACCGATATAAAATATGCAGCAGAAACAAAACAAAACAAAAAAAAAAGGCGAAACGACAAAGTGACTTTGGAACGATTATCAAGAGTGTAAACCAAAGGCATGGAAGAGGAAATGCATTTAGGCAAACAATTCAAGGGAATAAGGATCCCTAGAAAAGGATCAAAATTCCAGTTAAAAAAAGAGAAGTACCTAATAAAGGACTTGCCCTTGAGAGGCTTGTCTGGGGGAACAGGAGTAGAAGAATCGCGAATCTTAGAAGCGTAAAGTCCTTCGCTGCCGCCATGGAAGAAGAAAGCATTTGACCTATGAATGAAAGCTTCGTTCGCATACTCGTGGATTGAAGCATTCACGAGCGGAATTATGACGCACAGAGAAATGACGCACTCGAGGAAGAACTCAAGTCTCTTGCTCTTCTTCATGCTACTGCGTAGCATCCCTTGAGCTAGCTTGCTTGATTGCTATTCTTTGTGCCGAGATTTAATGTTCTTCAGATTCTTCTAGGCGTCTGGAAGAAGTTGAAAAGGGTAAAATGGGAAGGCCAAGGCGCTTCAGCGCATTGATGCCTCCTCACAGCGCTGAAAACGACATGAAAGACAGCCGGCCACTGCAAAAACGGCGACGTTCTAAGCTTCTGATCCGTACTCCACCTTTTTTTTTAAATTATTACAAAGCCACCACAAAGCAGTATAAAGGGATTATATTCTAATCATATTTAAAATTATGAGATTAATATAATCTATCAAGGAAACATCAAAAATCATAATATTAAAGGTGTCGTGCATTGATCTATGGACTAAGAGGTCAGCATATATATTCGTTTTTCTACAGACGTGATCAAAGGTAATAATCCAGCCTCTCATAGTGAGCTCCTTAATCTTCTTGATAACGTCTGATAAGGGGTGGCTTTCATAGCATACAATAAGTGACAATGCTTCCATTAAATCAATGTGAACATTAACTTTGGTTAATTTCATATTCCAATAAGGATTAAGACCTTCAAGGATTCCCGTAAATTCAGTTAAAGTGCTAGGTTAATATTCAAGGTATTTGAAAAATCCTTTGATCCAATTTCCTTTGTTGTCTCTGACGATACCTCCACAAACTGTAACTCCATTAATGTTGACTAGGCTGTTAGTATCGAGTCTAACCCATCCGTAATCCGAAGGGATCCATTTAACCTTACTAGCAGTATCTCTTTTGTTCAAGCAAAAGGCTTTGGATAGGAGCTTCAAGTCATTATTTATTTATTGGGTGTCAGAGAAGGTAATGTCACTGTCCACAATATTCTAGCAAGTTTGTGCAAGAAGTTTTTGCCATGGTGTTCTTCTTATTTTTAAGCTTTCGACTTCTACCCTTGCATTCCAGATAATCCAATCCTGCATATTAAGAGAGAAGAATGTGTTAAACTTTTTTCCAAATCTCTTTAGCTTCCTCACAGTCCTGAAGAATATGCATTGAAGAGTTAAAAGAGTTACAACCAAAAAAATAAGTACATTATTGGGTAGTATTCCCAATTGCATGCATGAGATAGAGTCGGAGATGATTTAAGGCAACCTTTCAAAGAAAATATTTTTTTTATATGTAGGTCATTTTTAAATCTTAGTCTATAAATTAAAGTGATGCTATTCCTTATGTAACTCCATAGCCTTATAGGTAGATTTAATGGAGAAATTGCCATATGAGAAAGGTCACCAAAAAAAGATATCTTCATCATCCTGTTGATTAGAAAGTTGCACAATAGAGATACATTTGATCATATCAAAATGAAGATAATGATTTAAAAGATTGAAATTCCATCCTCCTATATTTTTACAAAAATCAGAGGCCCTGATATAAAGAATCTGTGCTCCATTTTTGCGGTTAAGCCCATTTTCAGTTTCATTCACTGGATTCGTTATTCAACCCAGCCTTTCTCATGTTCACTGCAGAAACAGTTGCTCTCACCAACTCTTCCCAATAGGTCATATAAAACAAATTGTGTTTATAAAAAATAATTCTGTTAAATTGTGTTTATGCAAGGAATTCAAATCTTTTTAACTAAGATGTTTTCCTATGAATAGAAAAAAAATTACATTGGGAGAGTTATTTTAATAGGATTTGACAATAAGTAAACTTGATACAATAATAAAAAAAAATTAGATTGTTTTATAAAAATTATTATTTAGAAAATATAATTTTTTTAACAAATGCCATTATTCATGAGTTATGCATTTTATATATTATTTTTCTAATTTCTTTCAATGCACTACGAATGCATCTAATTTTTAACCTAAGGAACATAGATAGAACGTTTTTTTCGTAAAACTATCTCTAATTTAGTTTCTCTTGTAAGATTTGGATTTCTACATTTTGTTCTCTTCATTTTTTTTTTGGCTAATTACAAACATGAAGGCAAGAGTGTGTGACTTTTAAGTTTAATTATTAAGAAAAAATAACTTTTAACCTCTGCATTTTGTTTTTATTTTATTATTGAACCTTACACTTTTTTTTATATTCTAGGTCCTTGTATTTTTATTTTTTATTGTTTTAGGTTCCTTCATAAACAAAATGTGGAAACAATGAAAAAAAAAATGTAGAGACATAGAACACTGAAAATAAGTGCAAGGACCGAAAGTAAAATGTAAATAAAATGTAATAACCTAAAGTTATGTTTTCTTTTAATGATTTACTTCAATCCCATTTACAATGCCTATATATTGATTGATAATAACATTTAGGAATATTGCCAGATTCAAATGATGTGTTAAATTGGGAATAGTTCTCCCCAGTATTTTTTTTTTTTTTTCAATCCAAAGATAGTTTTGAATTAAACTTTCACCTATCCATGTCTTTTTACCAAACTATCAGTACATTGCCGGACTTGTCTTTAAAAAATGCACTACATATCATTAATTACTATTGCCATCATCATTTATAGTAGACTGATAAAACATCATTGTTGATAATAATTTTATTTGAAAGGGGCCAAATTTAAAAAGAAAAAAAATGAAAAGGACTCGTAAATGAAAAATCAAAATGAAAGCTTTATGATTGATGAGGTTAAGAGATATGTTATTTGTGAATAATTACTCAGTTAGGTAATTGGGTTGGTGCAACTGTCATGGTGGATGTTTTCCTTATGATCGTCAATAACAATATTCTTGTTCTAGTTAGCATTCTTGCCTGCTCCATGGTTTTGTTTCAGTTCTGTGTCTATATATGTATTGAACTCTGTGTCTGGTTTGTTAGTAATATATACTTTCTCCCACCTATTATTATATAAAATTTTGGTAAATATTTTACCATTCTAAAACAATTAGTTTAAACTTTAATTTTTCAAAAAATTGTACATTTTTTTAATTATACTCTCATCAGTCATAGTAATAATTGAAATTCTAATAGATCTTTTTTTTTTAAAAAAAATGAAGCATGGATATATTTTAACCAAAAAACTACAAGAATGACTCCATACCTAATATTTAAGACCAAGTATGACTTCTAGAAAATGCCTATATTATGAACCAGAGAGTATGTGTATAATACATGACCCAAACTTTATAAAAGGCTCAAGTAAACAAAAAATCATATTTATAAGAAACCAAAGTAAAGTTATTCTCATCTAAGGCCTAGTGACTTAAGCACCACCATTTAGTGTCTCTTAATGCCAATGCCCACCGAAAGAATATTACTTTGAATCTCAATTATTTGTGAGCTCTTGTCATTTAAATAAATATTGAGAGTTTGAATCACATATTTTTTTGTGTATGTAATAATTTAATTAAGAGATATCTACTATTTACCTCAAATATTTTAAAGGAGATAATCTTTACTATTTTTTAGTCTACTCCTTATGTAAAAATTAGTTATTTTTTGGAGCCGTACTTAATTATTTTTAAAAGTTATCCTCTATAATTTCAAAAGAATGGGAGACCTAACTATGCTTTTTATTGGCAAATTAAAAGACACCAAGCATATGTGAAATCATACCACAATGCATGTGGTTGTTATTATCTCTTCATAGTTTAAAATAACAACTGAGTGCATCGATTGTTTGACTCTCATCATTTATTTCTCAATCTTCATAAGAAGTGTCACTTAGATTGCGAAGATTAAAATATTAATTGTAAGATTGCAAGCAGAGTTGAAGACAGTCATACACAGACGTTTAGTATATTATCACCATTTTTGATATGACTCAAATTGCACAACAAAGCTAGTGAAGAGTGTAGAATTTCCACTATATGAAGAGCACTAACAATATTATAACAAGTAATTTGGAACTTGTTTTACAGACAAGGCATTATAAGAAGGACCAAATGAAACCTCAAAGATGAGAAGTGTAGAAGGATGGGAATGGAAGGAGGTGATTATTTGGATGTCGTTTTGATCCCAGTGAGTGTGTTCCTTGTAGCAGCTTACCATGGCTATCTCTGTCACTACATCAAGAACAAACCCTCCACAACTGCTTATGGAATCAAGAGGCAAAGAAGATCCGCTTGGTTCCTCCACTTAAATCAGGTCCCCCCCCCCCCTCTCCTCAATTTTGTTCTATCCAAAATCATAGCTATGTGATTGTGAAAAGATTTTTCTAAACCTGGGTGTTTAATGAGTTTTTCGCTAGTGTTCTGCCTCTTGAATTTGTTTTTCTTTTTTTTTAAGCGACTTTTACAGCTGAAAAATGGTAAAAAATACAAGAATTAAGGGTTATTTTTATTTTAGAATTATACATGAAAAGTCATATATGCTCTTAAACTAAATTATGGGTCAATTTTATCTATTGCTTTTAAAAACTTCCTTCCTCATTACCCTGTCATTTTCTCACCATTAGTGGGTCCCACATTTTTTTAAATATTTTTTATTATAAAATATTTGAGTTGAGAAGCAAAAATGATCCTTCAAATAAAATTTGAAGAGCAAAAATAACCATTAATTTGTAAAAAAAAAGTTAAATTACACACAACTCTCTTAAATTTTGAATCATATACAAAAACCCTCTTAGCTTTTAAAACTTGATAATAAACCTCCTTGAACTTTAAGGTTTTTGCAAATAACTCTAAGCCATAATTATATCCCCTTAAACTTTTTTTTTTATATGTTCAAATCCCCAAACTTTGATTGATATATAAATAATTCCCTAAACTATAAATTATGTATAAATAATTAATATATAAAATTAATCATATAAAGTTATCTATATAAATATAAGAGTTCGGGGGGTTCATTGTAAAGTTTCAAAAGTTAAGGAAATTATGTGTATGTGATTCAAAGTTTAGGGAAGTAATGTATAATTTAGCCTAAAAAATATTAATAAAATAGTGAGAACCAATAATGACTAATGGACACTAAGTATTTTAATGATAGGGTGATGATAGAGTTAGAGCTAGGAAAACGAGTTGAGCTTGCGGGCTAGCCTGTTCAACCTGTCATTTTGATGGGTTGGATTGAAAGAATTGACTCAATTTTTAAAATGAGTTGGGTTAGTCCATCCTGCAAAAATGTCAGGTTAAAATGAGCTAGTCTGCAAGCTAGTCTATGTTTTTTAAAAATAATTTATTTTTCAACCATAATATTTCTTTTATAAATCTACAATAATAATAATATTTTTCAAATCTATAACTTATAAGTTCCAAATATGTTCTTTACGTTTGAAAGATAATGTAAATCTTTCTTACAATTTGCAAATGAAATTTTTGTTACATTTTGTAAATCAATTATTTATTAATTTTTATAGAATATTTTAAATATATATTATTTATTAATATTATAAGATTTATTGATTGAAATCACAAATATAAATTCATTAAGAAAAATAATATGAGTTTATATTTAAATTTTATTTTAAAAAATAATATGAAAAAAATCATTGTTTATATATATGATATGTTGATTATACTTTAAATCATTTTAAAAAATAAATTTGCATTTTGTGGGCTGGCCCGGGGGCTTGCAAGCCCGTTAATGTATGAATTGGGTTGAATTTTCCTAGCCCATTTATTTTGGTGGGCTAACATAATCTAACCTACTAAAATATTAACCCGTGTGGGCTGGCCCGCAATTTATTTGCACAACTCTAGATAGAGTGAATGTTGAAAGGCAGAATTGACTCATAATTAAATTTAAAAGTATTTATAATATTTTGTATATAATTCATGAACAAATATGACCCTTACTTCAAAATACAAAAATCTAAGGATTTTGAGACGTCAAAATATAGCCAGTAACTCAAAAAAAAAAAGTTGGGAAGGCATGGCATAACAAAAAGGCAAGTTAGAAGTCCTAGACCAATTTCTCATTAATTAATTAGTATTTTATGATTGAAATCAGAAAGTGATAGGTGAGAAATGTGTGTGAACTAGACTTCGATCAGATCCAGATATGTAGACATGAAACCAACCTCTTTATTTCCACTCGCTGATTGTGCTTGAAGACAAACCAACAAATATGAATTATGCATTCATGAATTTCCACTCACTGATTGTGTTTTGCTGGAGCAGGGAGGTAAAGAGAAGGCAATGCTAGTAGTACAAAGCCTGAGAAACACTCTTATGACCACGATCCTCACAGCGACCATAACCGTTCTCAGCAACTTCGCTTTCGCCGCCGTGACAAGTGCCACCTACACCGCCAGCCACGGCCACAACCACCACCACCTCTTCACCGGCACACTGCTGGGCTCAAAATCAGACAAAATCTACGCCTTTAAGTACGCCTCCGCATCTTTCTGCGTGCTGATTAGCTTCGTCTGCAGTTCCATGGCCATAGGGTTTCTCATTGACGCGAATTTCTTGATGAATGCCTCCGGCAATCTCTTGCCTGAAAACCACGCAGAGACGGTGTTAGAGAGAGGATTCGCTTTGGGTCTTATTGCGAACAGAGTTTTGTGTTTTAGTGTGCCTTTGTTGCTGTGGATGTTTGGTCCTATTGCTCTCGCGTTGTCCTCTTTGGCTCTGATTTGTGTGTTCCATCAGCAAGATTTTGTCCCCAAATTTCCCTGTAAAAATACCCATAAGCAGTATTGCATCACTTCAAAATAGAATAAATACTAGATACTAGATGCTACACTTGCCAATAACATAACTTCTTGTGAATTTTATGTTACACATCAGTGTGTATGTCTGTGTGTGTGTATTGATTCATTGTATCTATTTATAGAATTTAGTACAACATCTCCTGCCGTGTAATTGATTCTTTTATTAAAGATCATTTTATTATAGAATTATAACCTCTTTTCCCAATGTGATACTTATGGAAAAATATGGATGGAAAAGTGCGAAAGTGCTTGTATGATTCTGTTTCTTCTTTTACGTTCTCGGACTAGTTTTGGGAAGCTATATATAAGTTTTGGTAACAAGAAATAAAAAAAAAATCTTTTTCAATCATTTGTTTTCAAAATCATATCAATAAACATGGAAAAAAAATCTTTTGAAAACATGTTTTAAGCACATTAATGGATAATATCGAATAGCGATTGTCCAATAATCATTTCGTCATCTCTATTGCTCAGCTAAATGCTTGTTGTTATTACACCACTGTTCGGTTCCATCTACCTCGTGCCGACTTCAGCCACTTCTTACGGGTTCACCTCCTCTGGTTTAGCCACAACATGTTATGAATTTGTAATTTCTAAAAGTTCACTCTGTTGCTTGTAATATGGTTTAGCCGCTTCTTAAGAGCATTATAGATAATAAAAAGATAATATTGTTATTGTATGCTCTGTATATGTAAAGTTCAACTACTCTGCTTGAGTTCCTCCATAGTCAAACTTGCTTTATGACTGTCAAGTTCGGCTGTGGTGAAGGTCAGTTTATTTTCTCCTCACTGCGTATTTTGTGTTCATAGTTTATTGTTGAATTAGTTAGGTTCTAGCATGGTAACTCTCTCCGAAAGATTCCTTCTGCTTTAAATTTTGGGATTTTGCTGTCTTCCTCTTGTAATTTGTTATTTGATGCCAACGGTAGGAATTTAATGATAACTATGTTCTTGGAATTTTATTACTCTTTTAGGCGCACTGGGTGAAATAATCCTTATCCTATGATAGTTTTGTTAAAGTTGTGAGTTTAGCCAGCTGCACTCTTTAGTTTTTTAACGTACTCAAGAGTGCCTGTCCTAGGTGTAATATTTTCCTAATATGAATGATAAAGCATCTATATCTAAGGAATTTTATGTTTTTCTAGGATACAAAAATTCTGTTTATATTATTTAATTATCATTCCAATTCTTTTGTTATGATTTGAATAAATAAAAGTTACACATGAATTGTTATGTATTTGACTAAATAAAATATTTCTTTCTTATTTTATGGTTGTTGATCAATTTTATCTCTTTTGATTTTATTTATTTATTTTAAGGGTTTTTTTTTGGTTGTAAATCCTACAACCAAAAAAACCTCCTTTTTTTTTAAATACTCTTTTTTACATGAGTTGTCGGTTTTGGCCACAACCATTATAAAAAATTTATTTTTTATATAGGTTGTAGCTAGAATTGATATAAAAAGTTTATTTTTTACATCAATTTTAGTTATAACCAATGTTCTATGTCTCTTAAAATAATATCACTTTGTGAGTTGATATAAAAAGTAATTTTTTAATAATTGTAAAAAGCTTTTTTTTTTTTTTACTATAGTGTAATCAGTAGAGTTATGTATGAATAGAGTAATAACTCATTGTCCAGCCATAAACCCCATTTAGGCATGAAATTCAGCTTAATGCCTGACCATGCACATGGTTTGACGGGCCAGGCAGGCTGGATCGAGCTTGCTCAGACTTATATGCCCAATTTGACTCCTAAAATGATTTTACCTAATTATCAACAACAGTGAAAACTTAAAAAAGTCACACACAAAAAACAACCTAGAAATTTGAAATTATTGAACCAATTACAATAAAAATAACAAACATTTAACATAAGCATACGACATAACAAATAATACTATAAACTAATTGTCAAACATTAATTATCCAAAAATAATAATACAAATAACGCAACAAAGGCGTAATGTTTAGCGTCCATAAAAAGTATAAACTACTAATGTTCATTATCCAACATTCATAATTCAAAACAATAAATTTGATAATACAAACATATTGCCAAACATAACATAAAAATGAGAAGGATAAATGAGCAAATTACTTTATGAAATTTAAGTTTAGTACTACTATAAACTTTAAACTCATTTATCATGCAAATTATTCCCTTAACTTTTGAAATTGATGCAATCTTGCTCCTATTGTTAATGAAAATTAACTTTGATCATTAGTTTGTTAGAAAATGACACAAAATAATCTCAAAAATTATAAAAAATGACCAAATAAAACTTATCATTAATAAAAATTAACTTTGATCATTAGTTTATTAAAAAATAATAGAAAAAATCTCAATAATTATAGAAAAGGACCAAACAAAATTGTTTTCCTTTTCTGTGATTTTGTGTCCTTGTCTTTAATTTTGTTTGGTTCTTTATTGTAAATTTTTTATCATTTTCTATAATTTTTTATGTTATTTTCTATCATTTTCTAAGCAACTAACGGTTAAAGTTAATTTTTACTAATGATATAGGTCAAATTACATTATTTTTAAAAATTAAATGAATAATTTGCATAATAAACAAGCTCAAAATCTATAGTAGTATTAGACATAAAGTTTAAAAAATAATTTACTCATATACTCAAATAAAAATAAATATATTGAGTCAAGCCAAGCAATAGGGTTGTGTAAGTGGCCCAACAACTTAGTTAGCCCAATTTTATTCAAGATGGTCGAGCTAAGCTTCAAACCGAGCATAGGGCTGGGGTTAAAGCTATCACAACCTGAACTTTTTTGTTTTGTTTTTTTAATTGTTTTTGAAAATTAACTATTTTATAGTGTTATTTTACTTAGTTTTTTATGTATTATATTGTTTTCATGTTATGAATATTTTAATGATTTCAATTTTTCTAATCTTTTTTCCAAAATTTAAGATTGATTTTTTTAACGCCATGTTATGTAAAAATAATGGAAAATTGTTAATTATATATAATTTAAAAAATTATTACTTTTAATCTTAGTATTGGTTTTAAAATTAATGTATTTTAAATAATTATATTTTATATTTTTATTAATAAAATTATTCTCAAATTTTTAATAATTTTTATAATGATTTTTTGGTTCGGCCAAAACTCGGCCTTAACTTTCAAGCAGCTCGATCTTCAAACATTGGGCCAATCATCAAGTTAGGGTGAAGCTCATCCCTAGGCATCCCTAACTAGCAATAGTTAGTGGTAATTGATGTAATTAGTGGTAAATGAGAATATAAATAAAAGTAAGCACAAAACCACTATTGTTCTTATTTTTCCCATTTTAAAACTTAAAAATAGAAATAAGTTTTGAGAACAAGTTAATAAAGAGAACCTATCCAAACAATTTTTTTATTAAAAAGGAAAAATAATTTAAAAAAAAACATTAAAGGGCATTTTTGGTCCTTGATCTATTTGCGGAAGAATACTCAAAATTTTAAATTTTTAAGTGAAGCAATGTTGTCCTTATACAAACAAAGTAATGTTACCTCTGCCATCAAGAGAGAGAAAATGTTTAATATTTAGAGGTATGTCCCCCACAAACATGTATATGTGGTATACACTTGGCATCAACTTGGAAAACTATACAGAAATTTAAGGAAAAAGAACACTCTCTCTCCTTGCATCCTTACAAGCACAACTATTGCTCCGACTCAATTCTCTCTCTCTCTCTCTCTCTCTCAAGTCCTAGTTGGCATAAGCATTGCACTCGGATTCCATACTTTATATGACAATCACTCCTAACTTGCTCTCCTTATAGGCGTAACTATTTCTTCTTCTCTAAATTAGTCTCACTGTCACCTCTTTCCCAAAGGTAAATGCCTTTCATGTAAGGGAAGAACTCCCATCTTTGATGGTTGGATTTAGATGGACATGAAAAGGCTGTAAAGAAAATTGCAAATGAACTTGACACCATTTTAGAAGAGTGGTTGGAAGTAGAGGCATTCATGCTTGTTCTGTCCTGATTGGCCTAGTTTTGTCTTGATCAGGTCGGATGGGTTTTTCCCAGCAAAAAAAAAGGAACAGGAGAAACATATGTTTAGCATGAAATGGGATATGGGATCACTATTGAGACATCACATCCCGTCCTGAATATATTATTATATATTTTTTATTTTTATTAATATTTAATACTTTATTTACTCAATTAGAGTTAATGTATATATGCTTTTTATTTTTTATTTTCTTTTTACACTACTAGTTGCTCACTAAGTTATGTAACTCAATAATTGTATTATTGTTATAATACTAGTAGCTAGGAGGTCACTTGTGATTGTTGTGATGAGACATGGGATAGGGCTATCCCTGTCTTGTCCAGTGAACACCCCTAGCTAGAAGAGTGCTAATGCAAGAGAGCCTCTGAAGACTATAAAAGGAGTGAAGACTTTATGTACATATCATGCTCTTTGCTCTTTGTTCTAGGGATCACACTTCATACTTAGATATTGTTTAGGAGTTTATATATATATATATATATATAGGAAGGTATGGAGTGGGATAGTTAAAAGTTCTACACTATTGCTTAGGATAATTTTTTTTAAAAAGGGAGTGGAATAGCTTGGGATGGCCTTCCAAGCCATTCTTAGCCCATTTTTTCTAATTCTCAATAAAATGGCTTGATATAAATAGTTTTATTGTAAAATTATCCTCATCCTTCTTACCCCTTCTCACTCTTTTACTTTCTCTCACCCTAATACATATTGAAAATATAATTATAGCTAATTCAAGTCTATTAATTTTATAATAATTTTTAAATAAAAGTGGTCACTCCTTTGATAAAACTTCCAAACAATGTTATGGGGCCCACACCTCTAGATAATGAACATTTTCTCTCTTTTGATGGCAGGGACAACATTGATCCATTTTTATGAAGTTAAGGGCAACATTACTCCATTTAAAAGTTTAAAATATTGAGTGCTTCTTTGTGAATAGTTGTAGGGAATTTTTGCCCTTAACCCTTTTTAAAACACTTTAAATATACAAGGTTAAGCGTCTTAAACTTTTTTGTTCATTCATTATATAGTGAGTCATATACTAAAAATATATTTAATTATATTGCATCTAGATCACACAAGATACATCAATTCCTAATCAATGCCATGTCTTTTTGTTGAAAATATAAGTATGGAATAAAGAAATAAAAAGGTAAAAGGAGAATAGTACATATAATGAAATTAATATACTTGTACATGATCAAAAACTTTATACACAAGACCTTTTAGTGCTATTCACCCCATGATGATAATGATCCTTATCCATTATTTTGATGTGTCCTTTTGACTGTGGGGCTTTCCCACCTTGGAGCATTTGCTTGAAAACTAAGACTAATAGAAACAATTGGTCTTTTGAGAGAAGTTCGACCAACATGACAATATAAAAACTTATCAGTAGGCTTTTTTCTTCTTGTCTTCCTTTCCTAGTCTTGATGATTTTGAAGATTTTAATGAATCTTTGAATTTGTAAATGACTTTAGGACTTTTAGATCTTCTACCTTAGTTCCTCTTGAACTAATTTCTTAATAGTTTGTGCATAGAAATTACCAATAACCAAATTTTCTTGTCTCACTTGAGTTGACTCTTCTATAGAGTCAATAGAGTCTTGCTTGATTAAAATACAGTTTGATGCATCAATAACAATAGAGAAAGCATTAGTTTCTTGCTTTCCTTAAGAATTGTTGCCTTTGGCATTGAAATAGGATAGATATGAAGTGGGAGAGGATTGGACTCTTTTCTTTTTCATGTTGTTTTGATTATTAGATTTCTTGGTATCTAGTCCAAAAAGAGTAGCAAACATGCCATCATATAAAAACTGTTTGAGATCCTTCTCTTTCAAAAAAAATTATAAGCATAATCTCAATACTATCAAAATTCAATGCAAACATTAAAATTACTTATTTTTATTCCATTCTCTTTTTCATAATACAATCATCTAGTATATGATATCACATTATATTTTAGTATTGTTGAGTCAAATGGGGTAACTCCCTATTGTGTTTATTTTTTATCCATGAGATTTGAATATTTACCGTTATGTATGGGAATCAAATCCTTTCAACTACATTAAATTTTCATTAGTTATTCCTTTCACTTTTACATTCTTTTGCATTTAGCAAACTACTACCTTTTGTTATTTGATTTAACCTCGGTAGCTTATCGAAAGTTAGCAACTCATCTAATTTGATTGAACTTAAAATCAAGGGCATACCTTAAGATTTATCATGATGCATCTTTGAATTATGAGCCTTTCTTGCGGAAGCTTCTGAGTTGAATATTGAGATGACTCCATGTTGCAAGGATATAAAGCAAGGCCTTTAATCCAAACTAATAAGTCTTTAGTTGTAAAGAAACCAAAAGATAACTTTTTTTTTGGCTCTGATTGAACCTCTATGGATCAAAGAAGCTTTTTCTTATTGGATCCTATATATGTTATTGCTTTTAATTCCCCACACACTGCACCATAAAATAAATAATTGGAAATAAAAATTCAAATCATGTTTAACATCATGCACAAATATAATATATGAATAAGATACATGTATCTGATACACAATACTTTTATGTTTGAAAAATATAAGATACGGTACGTTTATGATATGTGCACGCGCGCACACGCACTCACACATATAATTCATGAAATCCAATAACACACCATATGTGTATATCTAATCATTTATTTTAAATATTAGTTTTTCCATATCATATAATATTTCAAAATAAAATTAAAAAATATGCAAACTAATTTACAACCTAAAATAGCAATACATAAAAGTAAATAGTGAAATATATTGGCAAATAAATAAAATATTTATCTTCAAAAACATAGTAAACATATTTTCTAATAAATTTTAATCTTTTATTTTAAAAGAAAATCATAAAAAGATATCAAGAATAAAATGATTAATATGGAAATCTTCAATAATTTTTTTTTTGAAAAAGCCTTAAAGTATTGATTCTAAAGTATCAACTTGTAATTTAAAAATATAAGATACTTGATATATATATTTAAAAAATATCCATGCATAATGGTATCAATCTATCAAATACGATATCGGTATTAATGTGAATGTATCAAGCAATTTAAAGTATTGATACTTCATATTGAAACTATAAATGTAACTGTATGACTCATATTATATATGAGTACTACTACTTATGAATATTCTGCTAAATAATTATTGAGTAAATTAAGTTATGAAGATTAATAAACATAAACAATTATTAGATAAGGTTAACTCTTTAAAATAATACATGAGCAAATCATATCATTATTGTATGTACACTAATGTTATATATGTGACAATTGTATCTAGTGGGTCTGTGTATATAGAAATCTAGTGGGTTTAAAGGTATCAATATCTACTTTGTTATCTTCAAAATCCCTAATTTCTCACTCCTAATTCCAATAGCCATAGTTCTTCCAATTTTACGTGTAGTCAATGGAGGAGGCAAATGATGAAAACTGCATGTTCCTTGTCAACTGATATATCTTGTAATTGCTCTACAAGAATGATAAACTAATGGATAGAAAGTTTTGTTAAGGTTAGGTTATACCTATAGGCCTAACCTAAAACTTAAACAAGCATGGTGACTAAACATATGTTTGGTTTCACATTAAAAGCCATTAAGCATGCCTCTACTTGAATCATTGGTTAAAAATGAGTTTCTACACTAGTATTGGATCTAATATAACTAGTGTAGAAAGTATATGATGGTCTAGCATTCCATAATTCCATCTATATCATTCATGAAAACTAAATACATCTTTAAGCTCTATTTGGTATAAATGATTGAGGGGGTGAGAGTAAGATTAAGACCATCTAATACTAAGTTTTTATATGTTTGGTATGAGGGAATGAAAAATCTAATCCCATTCCCATATACATGGGATAAATTAGTACCACCACCCCTGCTATTGGAAAATCAATAGTAGAATTGAAATTTTTAAACCAAAATTACCCCTCCACTTAATCTCATCCATCATCTTTACCTCTATCGTCTTCTACCCATATTAAGGGATATCAAAACAAATCCTAGTGAGGCCATCAATGTTGTATTCTAGTATCATCCTCACATTTGATGCCTTTAATTATCATCCTTGCAAGGCCAACTATGTTGCCTTTAATCATCATCCTTGCATCTCATATCTTTAATCGCAAGGCTGATGGTGCTCACCATTGTTTGCCTTCTCCTCATGTCGTCCTCTCCTTGTCATATCTCTCAGTCAACGTCGTTAGCTCCTCCCTCTGTCACCGCCGTCCCCTTTTCTCTCCATGTCTTATTTTTTAAGAGGGTGGTTGTAAGGATGGAAGAAGATGAGGGTATTTTGGTCTTTTAGTAGTTTGTGTTTGATCTAAATCTTTTTTTTTATCCCATAACAAGCCAAACATAATTTTAAAACTTATTCTAACTCTCAATCCCATAAAATTTAATACTTCATTCTAGCAAGGCTAATCAAAGGAAAGGCATAGAATGAAGAAACTAACATGAGATTTCATAGTCAATTTCATGTTTAAGGTTATGGGCTACAGAAATAGCATGTAGAATATCATGTTATATCACAGAGAAAAAAATATATCCAGGAGAGACACAAGAACATTGGATAAATTTAGGATGAAAAAACTATAAACATTGAAGAAGAGAAGAGAGGGCTTACCTTTTAATCTTTTTCTAGGTCTTTTAGGTTAAATGACACCTCTTGTTTGATTTATATGGAGAGGCCACTATTTATAGGGATGAGATAGCAGAATATTAGGGTGGTTTGGTATTGCGAAATGATATATCATAGTAAGGTAATGATCACAAGGCATATTTTTGTATTGATTGTTTAAATTTATTTCGAATGAATGAGATTTTATTTTTATATATTTTTAATTGAATTAATTTCCTTTTCTAATTTATAGAATATTAGAATCAATTTGAATGAATCCAAATCCTAATTAGCATAAAGGGGCAATCTTCTTAGATTTCAGATAATAATTTCTTATCTCTTATATCTAACCTATGTTTGGAAGATTTGAAAAATAAGATTTGAAGAGTATAATTCCTTATAGAAGCATTATAAAAAATAGTTAGGGTTAAAGGATATTTTTATCATATAAATATTGGTGACAGAATGTAAGTAAGATATATGTTTACTTTAGATATTTAGAATTATTCTACTGAAATTATTTGAAGATTAAAGGGCAAATTTGTCCTAAAAATTTTCTGACATATGCAACTAATATCTTTAACTTTAAATTGGTGCAATGTTACCCTCACAAGTTCAAAAAATGGTGCAATGTTGTCTTATAGTAATGTTTGACCAACAATGACTGTTATTTTAAAGGTTAAATGACAACTTAGCCCAATAAACTTGCTGAATGAGTAATCGATATCTTAAATTTTTTATTAGAATAACATATTAAGGTTATTGGCTTTCAAACCAAAAGAATGTGATGTGAGCACATGTGGCATCCAAAGGGCTTTCAAGGTGGCATCCATGATGGCATCAAAAATAAGAGAGTCAAGAATAAGCTAGAGAGAATATTTAGGCTGTTAAAGTACATTTAGTTTAATTCAATCAAATTTTTCTATTTTTAATGAATTTTGATTAATATAATTTTGAATTTCATTCAAACTTGTGAGTTGTTCTCCGTAAAATAACACACCATTGGATTTTAAATTATCATGAGCCATGAGCCATCATTCAGATGCCCCTATCATTTGGTATTCAGAGTCTTGGTTGCTTTTTCAAGCTGTATCCTTCCATTCCATCTTCGCGTTGATCTTCATCTTTTCATTTGTTCATTCTTCCTTTTGTATAAACCATTTATCCATCATTCTATCTATTCATTTTTTTTTCATTTATCCATCCTTTTTTATTGAAAAAAGAAAAAAAATCATCTCCTGATTTTTTCTTATTTTCCCTTGCGAATCAAAATTTTGGCAAAAGGCTAGTTGTAATCTATTAGAGGATAGATTCATTAAATCTACAATATCTCATCTTTTCTCCATGCCTTTTGAGTTGAAGAATTTTGATTCTATCCTATCTCAACTTCTTTTAGAATTTAATTTTCTTATAATTTTTAGATATGATTTGATCCAAATACTTGAGTTAATCTTATCTTATTTCTTAATTGGATTAAAACTAATCTTATCCTCAAAATCTTATTTGATCCTATTCTATTGTTTCTTCTCAAATCTAAATTTCCCTTAAAATTCCTTGAATTCCATGCCGAATGCTATCATTTCGTCCTAATATTATTTTTCTCTATTTTAATGTTATTTTCAAACCATTTTTAAGTCTATAGTTCTATAGCCAACCAAACAACCATAGTCTTGAGTCTTGTGAATTTCCTTTGAAATTCCTTGAATTCCATGCCAAATGCTATCATTATATACTAATACTATTTTTTCTCTATTCCAATGTTATTTTCAAATCATTTTTTAGTCTTGAGTTCCATAGCTAGCCAAACAATGAGAAATCAAGTTGTTCTTGAAAACCATGATTGATAGCATCTAAGTACATTTGGAAGACCACCAAGAGTCAAGGACACTCTTCTTTAAGAGGGGCAGAATGATGTGAGCATATATGGCGTCCAATTTGGCATCCAGCAAGGCTTCTAATGTGGCATCCATGATGACATCAAGAGGAGAAGAGTTGAGAAACTAGAGAGAATATTTGGGCTATTGGAGTTCATTTGGTTTAATTCAGTCAAGTTTTTCTATTTTTAATGAATTTTGATTAATATAGTTTCAAATTTCATTCAAACTTGTGAGGCTATTTTAATTAGTATTGTTTTTTATAAGATAACACACCGTGTGATTTTTGGATTATCATGAGTTATTGTTCAGTTGCCTATATCAGAATGATCAACAATATGTTATAAACCAAAATCAAAAGAAGATTTTGGATTGAATTATATTAAACACCTTCAAGTCTCCAAGCTAGTCTATGTTGCCCAGGAACAAGTTTGAACAAGTTAGTATTTACTCATGGTTAAGCAAGTGTAGGCTGAGGCTTGCTCATTAAGACATGTTTGGACTTACTCATGGGAAAAGTAAGGGCAAGTATGAACTTTGCTCAAGAGAAAGTCTTTGGAGTGGTTGGGTAAAGTTGATTTTGTGTCTAAGCAACATCAAAGATGACCTCTTGTCAAAATCCATAAATATGAACATTTTTTAAACATTGATAATAAGTTTTAAGATTTTTCTTATGAATTAGACATTAATAACCCAAAACATTATGTTAATTAAAAATTTAGGATATTAATTGTTGATTTAGAAAAATTTTTAGGATAAAATTATTCTTTAAACCCTAATTATAATTTTTCAACCAAGAGTCAATGTAGGACAAACATTATTCTATGACAAAATCACATCATTTTTGAAACTTCCCGAATAATATTACATCATCAAAAGTTAGGGATACTAGTTGCACCTAATAAAAGACTTTCAAGATAAATTTACCCTTTAATCCTTATTTGAACAAAGATATTTAGAATATCTCTTAGGTTAATTAGAATTTAATTGAATTTTTTGGTCACTATTTTTTTAGGATTATTTTATATTTTGTTTATTTTCAATAAAACAAGATATTTAAATAAATCTATATCACGTTATTGTAATTTCATTAGTAATCATTCCATTCCATACTCCATGCTATTTTAAATTTACTAAGGCACAATTAATATGAGTTTATTAGTTACTTAATTATTTGTTGTATATGGCACTTCTTCGTCAGTTTAATATGCAAAGACATAGAGTAATGACAAAATTAATCTATTAGATCCTTATAATTCACTCTGTTAAAGGAAATAGTCCCTCCATTAATAAGATTGCATATGTCATTAATCCTTCTCTCATTGTTTCCCAATGTAAAAGCTCTTGAATCTCTCTCTCATCTTTAGAACTAACTAGCTTGACCACACCGAAGGTGTCGAGAAGGAGAAAAGGGCTCCTTCTTCAACTGGATCTACTTTTGTGTTCATGTAGATTCAGGATAATGTTAGGAGGGAATTGGTGTTCAACATGCCATAGCCATTGCAATGGTTTTCTTTTTTACGTTCAGTATCTCTTTGCATTTTCAACACTTTAAGTGTCTCTCCATCATCATGGTCTCTAAACTCACTAGCAACAAACACTGATTACTGTGAAATAAATAGAAGTTAATTATTGAACTATTCATAATATTCCTATTTCTCCCCAAAGGTTCTTGAGCTCATTACACTCAAGATAATGCAGAAGCAATGAAGCATAATTATTGTGACATAAAGAGAAGTTCAGGGAGAAGAGATAAGCATGAAGGAAGGATTGAAAGATGGAGAAAAGGGTAAAGGAGAAGTAAGGAGGATAGAGACAATCCTGATAGTAAGCATTGTTTTTAAAATTGGACTGAACCTGCGAACCAACCATGTGTCCAATTTAGTTTTCTACTTCAAGGTGGACATTATTGACCTAAGTTAACTCTAGTGACTTAGGATTAACTCAGATCAATCTGCCCAACTCTAGGGGTTAGGCGGGCTAATATTTTTCTTAAGAAAATGGCTAAAACAATGAAGAAGAAGAACCCAAATGGAAGAAGAATGAAGAAATGTATGAAGATCTGATAAGATGAAGGACGAAAATGAAAAAAAGAAAGAAAGACCAGACTTTATTATTGAAATTAAACTCGACATTTGACTGCCCAGTAAAGCTTAACAATGTGATTTTGCCTTCCATAACAAAATGCTGGAGCTAGATCCCTTATCGTCGTTTGACACGTATTTTAAATCGAAGGGTGAAAGCATGATAACAAATAAAAAGGAGGGGGGAAATAGCCTTTAGACTCACAGCTTGCTAGCAAGGGCACATTGCTCTCACTTGTCAAGTCATGGGTTTAATGGCAATATGCCTTCTTCTTCTGCTCAGTAGAAAGAAAGGAGGAAGGAAACCAAAAAAATAACAAAGAAAGAGACGCGGGAAGAAATGGTTGCATAATGAAGGAAGGATAGAAAAAAAAGTAAGATGATTATTTCCTTCACACTATCCAATACACTTTTTCTGCCACCACAATATACATATCCGTTGCTTATTGTTCCAACATCCTAGGCTTTTTATGTTTTTTTCCTCCTAGGCTTAACCTTTAGAAATCTGTAACAACATCATTATTATTTATATATGCAAAAAACTCTTTATTTTTTCATATACAAATATTAATAGTTATTCAAGTATAATATTTTATATTTTACCAAAACAATATATAATTTATTTTTAAAATGAATTATATATTTCATGTATCTTTAATGTTTTATACTAGTTATTATTTTTTAATCTGCAAATTTTTGTCACTTTAATTTTATTATCTTATTATTATGTAGATTTATTGTTTTTAAAATATTTTTATTTGAATTAATCTATGTAGAATTAAAAATAAATTAGTTTTATGTTTTTATTTAACCCCGATTGAATCTCTAACCTTTAACCCTTGATTTTAACTAGTTTAATAATTGATTTAACTTTCAGTACTTTGATGGCAAGAGAAAACTGACTTTGGCCAAAAAAATTTGTCCTTAGTGTTGCCTTATCAATTTCACATTTACATGTCATCTTCTATCAACATGTGTTAGCATAATCTAGAATTCTGTTTACGGAAGGACTAAATTTTTTAGCTTAATGAAATATAAGAATATCATAAAAAGGAACAAAAAAATAAAAGCACCTGATTCAAATTTTGGTAGAATTATAGAGATAGGCAAGTTTTCCCTAAAGTAATTTGTAAGAAAGAGTTTTGAGATGCTTTTCATATGATATTGGAATTTACATTTCCTTCAAACTATGATGAGATCTTTCAAATTTTTAAAGATCTCATGGCCAAACCCAATCACAATTTTTTATTTTTTTGTTATATAAGAAAACTTGAATGTGAACCTTTATCCACATCTCACCCTACCTTTATCATAAGTTTTAGATTTTTTAATCAAATTCTATAAGCTTTAGATAATCACCCAATTTATGGGTGACCAAAGATCTAACTATTAATATGTCATATATGAGTGAACTTGGTTCGGTGTAAAGTCAATAATTGAGGCTAAGTTTGATGGGCAAATTAGAGGAAGCTAAAAAAAATATTAGGGTTAGTTTAAACAGTTTTCTTTACTTTGGACTTATTCAGGTGACTCAAATAAGTTGAAGATATCCAGGCAAACTTGAATTCAAATGGGTTAAGTCGAAAACTTAAGTTCTTTGTTTTTGTTAATAAAATGAAATTAGTTGTTACTCCAACTTTCACTTAACACTGACAAACTCCCTCTTACTTCACAATATTAAATGAGGTTTAAAATTCTAATAATTGTTTGTTTTGAATTTTTTTAAACATTAAGAAAAAATAAACACAAGAGGTTATTTTATACGCTTTCATTTTGACTCTTTCAATAATTGGGCTTGCATTAATGAGGATAAAAAAAAGATGCATTATAATGTTATGTTGCTTGAACAATTTTAATTTTTAAGATAAAAATTAAAATTGGCTAAAAAAATAAAATAAAATAATATTTAATAATTTTGATATTTAAATTAACCTAAATAAGCTCAAAAGCTATATTAAGTGAATGCTTTAAGTTTTATGGCCTAATAAGTGATAACGGAGCTAGGTTATGGAATAAAAAAGGAATAGGTTGGTAAGTCCTTAAATTGTGTAAAAATGCACCATAATCCTTAAATTTAATCTTAAAATTGAGGCCCATAATTGTGATTATTAATATTTCCAATGCTTACTTCCTTGAACCAAAATATAAAACATTGATAATTAGTTTATGATTTACAAAAAATGTTAGCTGAACTTTATTTTTTAAAAAAATTTACATTATTTAAATTTTACTCTCATTAAATGCCTTATATAAGTGTTTTGATAATGATAATTAAAATTTTAATACATCATATTTTTTAAAAATAAATTAAAAATATAATTATAAAAGTTATTCAATAATTATTAAAAAAAATTTTAAAAATATTATTTACTTCTCTGATCTCATTTGTAAGTCACTTTTAACATATTTCATTAGTATTAAAAAAATTTTAAAATTCATTAATTTTGTTTTAAAATTTAATAAATTTTTAACTTTATTTTATTAGATGTATATATATTTCAATAATATATTTTTTTAATATTTAATAAAAAAATTTATAATAAAAATTTAATAACATAATTTATAAATAAAATTAATTTTTTTTATTTTATAAATAAGTTCAGGAAAAGTATACCGGAAAAATAATTACACCCCTCTTTTTTCCCCCCCTCCTTTTTCATTTATTTTGCATCGGTAATGCCCGCCCGGTCACGGCGGTTCAGTCACAAATTGGACATTTCGATGCTGTCGGATCGAAGAGGAGAGTGAGAGGAGACCCCCCCCAGTCCCAAACATCCAATACAACCAGATAGAACCATGATATTGGGGTTGAAGATGAGGCGACTTATATCCCAATCTTTCTTGATCAGAGCTTCGATGGTTGTCTCCCCACAAGCGGGGCAACAGGACAACCTTCACCTACTTCCTTCGCAGCATTTGGCTCGGATGGCTTCTAATCGTTTCCTCGATATCTATCAGGTACCTTTGTCTGTTTTGGGCTTTGATTTAATCTTTGACTGGTAATTAAGAAAATTCGGAAAAGATACCATTTTTAAAGAACGAATTTCCCTGTCACTAATTTTCCACACTTAATTAGACCTATGTTCTTTTTGGCTGAGCTCAAGTTTGTGAAAATTAAATTTGGTTGTAGTTGGGAAGCAAGGCAGCCATCGAGAAGGAGCGTGCTCGAATGTAAGTTCAGTTTTTCTTTGCGGGAATTGAACGAAACTTTACCATGGTCTTTTTGTTGAAGTGTAGCCAATGATGTTGTTGATGGTATTTGGGCAGTGCAGATGAGATGAGTAGGGGGTACTTTGCTGATATGGCTGACCTGAAAAAACATGGTGGCAAGGTATTGGCATATTAAATTTTGCAGTGATATAATTGGATTATTTTGGCTTTCTTCGAGACTATACTCTACTTGTTAATAACTAACAGTTCTTCGTTGAACGTCTTATATTTTGTGTACAGAATGTGATAAGGTAGAATGTATCTCAAGAAATAAAGATGTCCTTCATTATAAATTAAGTAATTGCTTCAAACTCTTTTCCTCGCTTAAATTTATCTAACCTCTGTTAGAATTATGTGCTAAATTTGGTCAGTTAAAGCTGCCTTCACGTTTTGAATTTTTGCTAAGTGCTAATTGAACCTTAGAACAGTATTGCTTGTTTTCAACTGTAGTTACATCTTTGGATGTATGAGATATCTATCAGTGATATTTTTTCAGATTGCTATAGCAAGTAAAGTGATCATTCCTGCAATGGTAGCTGTGAAGTTTCCTGATCTGGAAGTCATTGACAAACATGGTACAATAGCAAAGCTTCCCATCCGTCAATGTGAAAATGTTGTTAACGCTGGCCAAGCATCAGTCCCAAAGGCATCTTTACTTAGTCTTTCATTTCGAGCAAACTCTCAGGTAGTGAATGATGATGATAATGTTTTGTAAAGATGTTGCTCTTGTCCTTTGCAAAATTCGTGTGCCCTTCAAAATTCATCCAACGCTGACAGAGTGTGTGTGTGTGTGTGTAAATGGTTAATATCTTTCACCGTATTTCATATATTTTTATTATTCAATTTAAGTTTTAGTAGGCACATTGTCATTGCTATCCATTAACTAGTATGAAGAGGGTATAAGTATCTTCAGAGAAATTTGAGAGTGAATATGAAATGGAGAGCTGTTTTTTTTTTTTAAATGTGCATATGAGGCTAAGTTTGAAATTCAACCTTAATGCTGAGAGAAAAGTATCATTTCCATGTAGAATTTCAACTACTGAGAGAAAAGTAGCTTTTTGATCTTTGTAAACGGAATCATGTAAAAGAGTCTATGTACATAGATGGTCTATATATTTTTTGTTACTTTTTTCTTCACATGCTTTTCGGCATGCTGTTTTTACAATAAAATTCCATACTTTATCCTTGATAGGCAATGATCAATTCTTGGAGCTTGCCATTTATTGAAGCATTTAGTAAATCAGAAAATGTCCATGTATGCGAGGTATGCTTCTAAATGTTTTTATTTCCTTGCATTTTATTGTCATTGCTTGTTAGAGGCTATTTCTTAAGGCATGTAGCTGTAATCACCCTCTGTTAGATAATGGTCTCATGTTGAGGTTTGGAGCATATTGAGTACTGAGTAGCATCAGCTAATCTCTTACTCTTTAACTACTATGGTAATGGCTTATAATGCTTACTGCTCAGATACTGGTTTGTGAACTACTGTAAATAGGGGATACTCGTGGTGCTTTAGATTTTTCTTATTTTTTCTCAATATGTTTGTCAAGGTACTTCTGCAAGTGCAAGGATTGTTACTAAGCAGGTGGAATTTGTTCCCATAAATTTATTTTAGATATTTTCATACACGCTACCATGTTTGTGGTCGCATATCAAGCTAATATGTTTGGTTTGGCTTGTTGAAAGGAGCGGCTTTATCACTTCCCTATCCCCTGCTCTCCAGTTATTCTTCTTGTAACTTGAAGGTTATATCATGTCTGTGTTTGTTGCATTTTTTTTTTTTTTTTATGAGTATATTACTTCTGAGGAAAATAATTCTCGTTTGTGGTTGGTCCCTTGTTATCTGTCTCTCAGGATGTTAAATTATGGTGCAAGCAAGTCAATCAATTTAACCTAGGGAACAAGTCAATCACTTTAATCTAGGCATTTATCTTACAGATTGAATGTATGGAGATAATTCACTCAAGTTTTTTCTGCTTCCATATTGTGAACGATACCTTCCAAAGTTACAACGAAATATTCATGTTGTCCAGGTGTCATTTATAGACTCATGGCTCTTGCGCCAAAATCCTATCAAACGTTTGCTTCTGTGGTACATAAGGAAATCTAATCGTGATGAAAGCAAGGATACGCTTGAGAAGAAGACAGTGTACTCATTTGGTGATCATTATTACTTCAGAAAAGAACTGAAGATACTAAATCTGCTTACGGGGTATAGAAGTGTTTCCTTGCTTATCCAATCCATGGTTAGTCAATATATTTGTTCCAAGTCAATTACTACTTTTAACATGTTATTTTCATAGGTACATCTTTCTACTTGATAAATTTGGTAGAATAAGATGGCAAGGCTTTGGAATGGCTTCAGAAAATGAGCTAGCTTCCCTTATTTCTTGCACATCAACTCTTCTTGAAGAGGAATCAGGTAAAAGCTCTCCTCTATCTTTGGATGCTGACTAACTAGAGTGGAGATCTCTTGTGTGGAGTATTTGTGCTCCTTTAATACAGGGAAAAAAATTCTCGATTGCTTCCATCTTGATTCTTGATGCAGTCTTGTTATATTATATAATTTTTTCAAAACTTTGGTCCTTTTTACTCCTCATCCTATTAATCCTTAGATTTTAATCTGCGATTGCTGAGATTTTGGGAATGATAAGCTCAGTTAGAAGAGATTTTCATGGGCCATAATTTGTGATTTGACCAAAATTGTAACCCAAGGGAATCTTCCAGTTGGAATAATTAGATCATTTGAGATGCTTGAGGTCAAAGATAATACATTTTAGTTGCTTTCAAGTTCATATACGACTCACCTACCAAATAATCCTCCGGATCTTTTTATTTATCCTCTGTTTGCTCTAAAGAATATACCTATATCCCCTTCATGCCCAACAATGTGTAGCAAGTAGACCCCCTCTTTCAACTTAAATTGAATAATGATGGTGACCAAGCATCCTTAAAAATCAGCTTGTAATGGAGAAGAGTCATTTCGTTAAGTACCATGAGAATTACTCGACTTACTAATATGGGACTTTGTCAAAACCCTGCCTTTCAAGAGTTGATGTCCTTGATGGCAGCACTCTGTGGTGCTCACCCCAGTCATAAGTTGCACCCTATTTAGTTAGCCTTTTCCATGGAGTATAGTCTAGTGGTCTGTGTTTTTTGTTTTTTGTTTTTTTTGTTTTTTTTTTGTTTTAATGCGGAATGTAGTCTATTTTTTATATCTATTGAGAGAGACTTGAGCAAGCATGGTAGCTTATCTTTTCTTCCCCTCAGTGATCATTGGGATCACCTGACCGATGGAGAGCTTACCTTAAAGGAGAGATGAACCGTACTGCTGAAGTATTACAAAAACTATTCATTAATTTTATTAGATAGTCCTAGCATGCCACATCATTTATAACATATCTGTCCAATGAATATTTCAATAGCTAATTGGGTAAATGACAATTAATAATCTTAAGACCATTAATTACAATTAGGGATGGGACTTCAAATTATTGAAACCTCATCTCAGGTTAATCAATTCAACTAGAAGCTGTTAACTATGCTTTGTCCTCTTTTACCCTCCCGATGAGGTCTGGTTCTCAAAGCACGTTCAGACTCAGATGAATCTATCTCAACAGGAACCCTCAGAGGCTGAATGGGTTTCAAATAATATGTAAATACATCACACACTAGCAAGATGACTTGGGGAGTGATGCGTCGTCTGCTTTGACTATTTTTCACATAGATGGGAAGCTTTGCTATTTTGCTATATGACTTCCAAATCATGAAGCTTCAGAGCAACCATGGCAAGATTTATCACCTTTATTTGGACATCAGTGTTGCAAAATATATCACCGATAGATTCCTTGTACATCCAAATATGTAACTTTCTACTGAAATCAAGTGATAACTTGTGTTTCAGACCGCTCAATCTGTATTTCAAATCATAATTGATTGTGTTGGGGTTTAATTTAGCTGAAGTTTTAGACACAAAAGCAGCTTGAACTCACTAAATTTTGAACACAATTCTAACCGAGGCTAAACAAAAATTTGGAAGAAAGAGTTTGAACAGTATGTTTCATTCTTCAATCATAAAAGGCCCTGCCCCTATGGTTTATTTGTCTAACTAATTTAAATCAAAGAGGGCCTGTAATTTTTTTTTTTTTTGCGCTCATATTCGGAATTCCTACTATTGATAATTCAGTGATCATAACCCATGAATATGGATATTGATAGATCCATTGTATTTTCCCCCCTCTGTGTAGGTGTTGGGCGATCCTCAGAGCGGCAAGAGAGAAAGCTACAAAATGTGACGTCCGTGAAAAGGGATCAGATAAAAGCTCTCCTCAATCTTTGGCTGCTAGCTAACTGGACTGAAGTTCATGTGGTGTTTTATTTATGTAGGTACTCCTTCTTCCTCGGGGGAAAGATTCTTGATTGCTTCTATGTAAAATTTTCAACTTTGTTCTTTTTTAACTCCTCATCCTATTTGCTCTTTAGTCAGATTTTGACCTGCATTGGCAGAGATTTTAGGGATGGCTAGAAGAGATTTTATTGGCCACATTTTTGTGGCTTGACCAAAAATTGTAACTAAGATGAATCTCTAGGTTGGTTATGACCACTTAAGCACAAGGTCTCAAGTTCGAGCCCGTGTGAATCAAAAAATATTTTGGGAGAGCTACCTTCAATAAAAAAGATCAATAGGGTATTTGAGCTGCTTTAGGACGTGCATAAATTGCACGCTCAAGTTGGAGTTGCTTTACATTTCATGTGTCACTCATTTACCATTCAATCCTCTTGTCTTGTTATTTACCCTTGGTTTTTTTAAAAGAATACCAGTGACTAGCAATTTTATGTATTGCACCTTTCACAACTTAAATTGTATAATATGATGGAGACCAAAGTAAGTTTGAGGAATCCATAAAAATGAGCTTGTAAAGGAGAAAAATCATGTCAATATAAGTACATATGTATTTGCTTAAAGTAAAAGAAATTTCATTATTCATAACTTGTAAGTTGTATGATTTGTTTTTGTTATGGATGTTAATTTGTTGATGGATGGCATTTTAAACCAACTGAGACGTAGGCAGCTTGTATTTACTAAATTGGATTAAAGGATAATTTCACTATTAAATTATAGCTTTAGGAAAGTCTTGAACTTGAAACTTATTTTTGATCAAAATTTTCTTTTATAACTTTTAAAAATGGTGGTGCAATGTCACCTCCATTTTTAATAAAAGTTAAATTTGATCATTAATGGACAAAAATATAAAAAAAATAACTTCAAAAATTAGAAAAAATTATTAAAAAAATAGAAAAGAACTCAAAATTACAAACAAGTTTTTGTCCTTTGTTTTTTGTGATATTTGAAGCCATTTTTTATAATTTTTAATTAATTAATCATTAAGTTATATTACTAATGGTATAAACACAAAATTGTATCGTTTTTTTAAAGTTGATAAGAGACATTACATTAAAAAACAAATTTAAGATTACATATGCTTTTTTGGATACTTTAGGAGTAGTAAATTTGCTATTTGACCCAATTTAGAACACCAGAAGTTCTTGGTTTCAAAAGGAGTAAAATGCAAAATGAAGTTAACAAATATTTTGTTAAAAAAAATAAGATATTTGAATTAAAAAAAATAAAATATTGAATTTAGTCTAAATCTTTTTTACGAGTAGAAATTGAATAATACAAAACAGCCAAGCCGTGGGCGAACAGGCCTAGGCCTAGTGAGGATTGGTCCACTAAAGATGCTCATAGTTGAAATCCCTTATGTGATGTTCCAAGTTCCCAACAATCCCAAATACATTTATTTCAATTAGTCCATTTTTTTAAGATGGTCAATGCCCCAAGAACCAAAATAGAAAAGTTTTTTTTTTCTTGGGTTTCTCCGTATATCATAATTGAATTACATTGATTAATGAGTTAGTTAATGATTTAAAAATTATTATCTTTTTATGTTACTGTTATGAATTACACTTATAATTAAGGTATTTAAAAAAACTCATTAATTACACTTTAAAAAGCTCAAAGTGTTTTATGTTTTTTAACATGTGCTTAAAAAAAATTTTATAATATTAAACAGAGAGAATATATATAAAAGACATAATATATTGAGAAGAGTGATAAAAAAAGAAAAGGAAAAATAATTATTGGTCTTTATTATTTTATCAAATTTTGTGTTAATCCTTATAAGTTTTTTTTTCAATATTACTGAAATTATAAAGACCTGAATAACAAATGTCAACATTTAAAACTATGGCGACTAAAAACACTGAAGGAACACACACACACTTTTTTTATTATAGTAGTTTAGTTGTTTTAGATTATCAATAAAAAAATTGTGAAATACATTAATTTTTATAAATGCTAAAGTTAAAAGGGAAAATCACAACTAAATCCCTTCAAAATGAACAAAGGACAAACTAGTCGCACAAAATAAGGTAACTACTTTGAAGTTCATATCTATCATGTATCGTTTTTGCAAAATTATACTTCTAACCCTATGCAAAATAGTAGAAAGTATTGTTGTTAAAACTTAAACTAAAATTGCTAATAACAAAGGTAAAGTCTTCATACAGTAAGCATAATAAATTTGCATGACTAAATTAAAATCATGACTAAAACTATGTTTTTAATACGTAAACTGAAGTGTTAATATGAGAAATCTTATTTCTCATTGCCTATCTAAACTAACAATTATTTGACAACTTTAGTTTAGGTATTAATACCTGTGCTTCCCTATTTTTCTTTTAGGATTAAAAATTTAAATTTTGCTAAAAAAATGTTAAATTAAGTCCATAAAAACTTCAAAAAAATTACAATTTTTTGGTACTTATTGATTATTTTCCATATTCAAGGAACCTTATTTGTATTTTTTCCAAGTTAAAAAGTTGAGAGTTGAATTTTCAAAAATTTTTATTTTGTAAATGGATTAAAAATACCTTACAAATATTATCAAAAGGGGTAGATTAAATATCCGTGTTTTGGGGGGCCAAAAATCTATGGCGAAGATCCCCTTTTGTTTCCATTTATATTTAT
>NW_026555877.1:0-47334 GCF_029017545.1 Prosopis cineraria | reverse complement strand
ATTTATTAATCTTTTAATTATATATTGCAGGAATTACTGGACTTGGGTGAGGCAGTTGGAACTCAAAGCAGGGGCCTTTCAAAGACTTATTGATCTGCTTCCAGTCTCAAAGTACAAGTTCAGAAGCATGTTTAAAAGAAAAAAAAATATGGGAAAGGTAAATTCCTGGTTCTCTCTTCTTCTGAATATTTGACAACTGTGGCGAATGAATATGTGGAATATAGGGGTGAAAGTGATCTTTCCTTCTTCGGGAGGCTGGGGGTTAATGGTGGTGTAGCACAAAAAGTGAATATTTAACTTTCAAATGTTATGCAAATTTCATTTATTAAGAAGTTGGAACGAAAGTGAAGCGAGTATTTTGACATGAACTTTATATTTGTAGGTAACCGTTTGGTTAAAAATTTGAAGTTTGAGAAACTTCACAATAGTCACTTTGCATTTCTCTCAATTTCCTTGACATTTAAACAAGAGAGAAAAAGAATTTTTCCCCTTTATCCTATTTTGTTTCCCCTTCCAAATCCCCCCCCCCCCCCCCCCCAACACTTTCATTTGCTAGGCTTAGTTTAGATTCTTTGCTGCGTTGACTGAGTCAGATACTGCCATCTACGGGGATATATTGACTGTACATTTACTATGGTGTTTTCCATTTCCTTTTTTATCAGGATCCTGGATCAACAGAGCTTCTTGCTTTCTGTGTGACTCTAGGAAGATATACAAAGTCCCCCTCCCTTATTTTTCCTTTTTCTTCCCATTTATGTCTGAGTCTATTATCTCCTTCTCAAGTTCATTATTGGGTAATGGCCAAAACGCATGAAAAGCAGGTGTGTGATTTGTCAGATGACATACAAAAGAGTGTGACCAACAAATGAAATTGCCATGCACGCATGTTTTACCATAGCGACTGCATCTCCAAGTGGCTTAGCATTAACAAGGTCAGTCATATTGATGCATCTATTAAGGTACACTTTTCCCATGGCAGGAAAAATTGTACCTTTTCCAAAGGGACGAATTTTCTGAGGTTCTTTAATTTTTTTTTAAATCAAAATATAGCTAGCGATATTTTTTTTTTTAAATTCTTTCGTCCCAGAAAAAATGCAGTTTTATACTATTCACCTCCCAATGTCATAAATATGTAACACTTGTACTTTTTTTCCCCCTTTTGCCCACCCAAATCCTCTCTTCTCATTATATGCAGTTATAAACTTGTTTGTGATTTCTTTTCAGAAATGCCCAGTTTGCAACGCTGAGTGAGGTGTTTGCGAGGATTCAAGGAATTAGCATTAAGATGCTGTTAACAGAAGAAATTTGGAGGCTTCTCTGCTCTATTACCCCCCTTTTCTTTCCTATCTGATTTTGCCGCCCCCCTTTTTTTTGCATTATTAGAAATCTCACTACACGTAGGTAGGAGCACTAGAAAGAACCCAGCCGCTACATTTTATGTAATAATTATTCTCTTCACTAGAAACATCCCAAACAGTCGCATCTTGTGGTGGTTAATGAAGTTTGAGTGATGTAAACTATGTCTGTTCTTTTATTCCTCAGACTCTCTCCTTGCCCGAGGCTTCTCTTCACATTGATTCAATGTACGTATAACATTTTGAGTTATATGTATGCTTAATATATACTAGTCAAAAGTGAAAGACTAATTGTCCTTCAGTTAAATTACATATGATAGCAGTTTCAAGTTTCAAGAAATTGAGTCCATATAAAACGCATTTTTTTTTTAAAGATAAAAACATGAATTAAATTCAGTATTTTTGTTTTGTTGTTGTAATGATAAAAAAATAATTCAATTTTGCTTTTAGCCTTAAAAATTTATTAAGTAGATAGATTTTAGTTTCTATTAACATGAAGTGATATTGATGGCATAATTGCACATTAGGTTCCTTATTTTTTATTATAATTTAAAAATATTGTCTTTTGAATTAAGGAAAATAATAATAAAATTTTTTGAATTATATAAATGATAATTTAATTTTTTAAAATGTTATATTCTAATAAAGTTCTTGAAAATTTTTGTGTCGGAAAATTTTAAAGTGAACAAATTATTTGACTTTTATTGAAAATAATAAACTTTAATCATAATTTTGTTTTGTAAATTGTAAGAGTTGAACATGAGATCATAATTTGTTAAATGTTATTTTTATTATTGAAAAATAAATTTCAATCATAACTTTTGCTTAAAATAATAATTTTTATTCTGTAAATTATAAGAATTGAATAAAAAATCACAATTTATTAAATATAATTTTTATTATTAAAAAGTAAATATTTAAAATAACAAACTTCTTTGTTAATTTTGCTTAAAGAATCATAGCTTTTATTACACAGCATCCAAGCAATCTGAATAAGAATGTACTCTTGTATATCTCTTGTTTCAGCAGATCGTAAGCCCATGAGTAATAGTAATCAACTCTGCAATTGCTGGTGGAACTGAATTCATTTTGCCACAGTTTCGAGTCTAACCGCTCCATCAAGTTCACGTCCGTTGCTTCTATTATAAGTAAAGTAAACAGGGAGCATTTTTGAATGTGATCTTGGTCCATAAGCTATAAAGAAAAATGACAATGTTGCATTACGATTTTCTACAGGTTGTTCGGAACCAAAAAGCCTGTTGCAACTGGTAACCCAAATATCTCGACACAGATAACCCAATAGAGTACTCCGTTGAATTTTCTTTGTTTAGTTTTGACCAGCATCATTTGTCAGATTCCATTTAACATTAGAAAGTTGTCGATAGTTCTGGTTTGACCATCGTTTTCCACTGATCAGCTACACCCGGACAATCTCTGAGCAGGTGCAATGAAATCTTCAAGTTGATTACACCCCTCTATCCAAGAGGGCAGCAACTTGTTGTGTCAAGCCTTTGTCTGGCTCGAAATTCTGCTGCATGTAGCCTATCATGAGTGAACGGCCACATGAAGGTTTTATGATTTTAGTTAAAACCACACATGGACGCTTTCCCGTAAATGACATAACTCAGGTAATTGTGCTTTTAGTTAAGTTATTTTGTTGGAAAAATGATAATAACGTCCCAAAATTTAGATTTTATAATAGTTAAGTCCAAAATAAAATTTTCTGAAAAATAAATTACAAATATTAATTCCAACAAGAATTCCAAGTGCAAATTAAAAGTTATATTTAAAGTTTAAATGTCTTGTTTATAATTAGAACTCCTTAATTTATGACTATTTGAATTAATATTTCGCAACTTATTTTTAAAAAATTTTGTTGGAAACTTAATTGTGATAAATTTATTAGTTTGAGACTCTAATGTCATTCTCTCTATTTTTGTTCAAAAAAAATCAAATTAGGAGACGTGGATTTTTTTACACATTGCTTAACTTGAGATTAATTCTTGTTATGAACACTTTTAATTTAGTTTTACATTCAACATTCACTTATTTTAATTTAATTTTTAGCTTAGAATTTTCAGTTTTCTTACATATATGTTTTATGTTAAATTTATTTTTTATTTACCTTCAAAATTTATTTCGTTTTTAAATGTTGAATAAGAATAAAATTATATTTTTTATATTATAAATAAAATGTGCTTATAAAAATCTATGTAAGAATTTTTTTTTTGCAGTATATGTGAACTGTTATAGAAATGTAATCATATTCTTAAAGACAAAAATTATTAATTAAATCAAAAAAAATATTTTTTTATTTTATTTAAATAATAAGGAAAACAGAAAAAGCCTAGTCGATAGATTTAATTATTTAATATTTATCTTACCGAACCCACCTTTTCGTTTCTTATGTGTGTGAACTGCGAAGTTTAGTACTTCGAGTTGTGACAATTAAACTTTTTTACATTATTTTCTCTTTTATTTCACAGACACCATAACTGAGAAGAATTCTTGTTCATTATTATTTTTAAAAGAATACTAAAAAAGTCAATAAAACAATATTTTTCATATCATGTTTACTGATGGTGAGCTTGAGATCAAGCTCAACAAAACTTTTTTACATAAAAAATAATTAATTAATTTTATAAATAATAAAAATACAATATAAATTGCAGTTAATATTACGTTTTTTTTTTGACCAGCTAATATTAAGTATTAATAGTGTAACATCTATTATATTTCCTATTTTGTACAAAAATATAATTGCAAATTGCAATCAAATGGAAGCCAGCTATCTGGGTGCAGCACGCCTAAAATAAATCCGTTTGCACCAGAACAAAACTCAGTAAGCTAGTCAATGTGACTACCAAGTGTCTAACGGTCGGAGAATTTAGTAACACCTATTTTCCCAACGTTCACTCCCCGCCTTCCTCGATCCCCATAACGGTTACATTTACACCTTTCTCTCTCCCATTCTGGCACTCCTCAGTCTCTCTCTCTCTCTCTCTCTCTCTCTCTGAACTTCGCTCGCTGCAGCAACCCGCTAGCTGAATTTTTGGGTCTCCTTCATACCCTCCCCCTCTCTCCCCCTCACTCTCACTGTCTTTCTTCCTTGTGTGAGTAATGGAACCTGCGAAGATCGACTGGAAGAGACTGGAGTGGCACTTTGTAGAAGACGAAAAATACGAGCACATTAACGCACCGAAATGGGTCGATTTCTTGGCCCCAGACCAATCCGTGGACGATGAGGACTGGTTTTGCAGACCCGGTTAGAATTTGCGTCTCTCCTATGATTCTTCTACGTTATTTTCTTAGATTTTGCTTTTTCTTCAATGGGTCTTGGTGATATGGTCTTTGCAGATTGTAAGCATCCCAAGACAGTGGACGATTTTCTCAGATCAACTCCTTCAAAGGTTCCATTCTTCTCTACTTCTGTTTTTCATACTCTTGTCTTATGTCAAGAAACTAAAGAAGATTTAAGATTAAGATTTTTCAATTCTTGGATTTTCCCAACTCGCTGAAGCAATAAACTTGAGCTAGCTAGTTCAGCTAATATTCCTTGGATATTGATATATGTCTTGCTAATTATATTTTTATTTACTTTTCTCACATTTCTGAGGTGCCAGTTACGATCTTTCCAAGTTTTTTTCTTACTCTTTCTTTTTTCTTTTCTTTTCTTTAAAATTTCTGGAAGCTTTTGAGCTCGGTTGATTCTCCAGGAATTCTTCCATTGGGTGACCAAAATAGGAGGTGCTTACAAAGATCCATTTTTCTTTTCAGTGCTGTTCCACTTTCTGTTTGTTATATAAATTCAGGGATCAATTTTCATATGCTGGATATTGCTACAGAGATCAGAAGTTGAAGAGAAGGGTGCCCACCCTATCTTCGGCTTCCCCAGATGGCAAACTCAAATTCAAGCACGACAGTGAGAATCAGAACCCAAACCTGGTTACTCCACCAAGTAATAATCCATTGAAATTGACGAAGGCATCAATCAAGTCAAGCGATGAGAAAAAGAGACTCATTGATGACACGTCGCAGCACAACAAGGTGCCTTCACTGAGATCCACACTCTCAGCAAAGAATTTGTTTGCAGGGAGGCCTATCTTGAGCCAAATCACAGAATTCTGCAATGAACTGAAGAAATTAGCAACAAGAGGTAGAGAGAGAGAGAACGATGAAAATGTGAATGAGATTAAAAGTGAAGAGGGCGAGGAGAATCAAAAAGCAAACGAAGGGCCTCCGCCTGTTCAGCCTTCGGAACAGTCAGTTAAGGAAGAGAAAGAAAGGAAGCCGTTGCTTGAAGTGACCGGAAAATCTGAGGCAAGAAACAATAAACCGAAGCTGCAGAGAAAGAAGTAAATCTTAATCTCCCTCTTTATGCTTACTCAATAACTATGAAACATTGACACTGATACTTACACAGATATGTTGACATTTGCACCACACTTAAATCTCAATTATTTGAACCGTTCCATATAGTAATCCACTTCCATAGATAAATTACTATTCAGGTTTGTCCTTATTTTTTAGCTTGGTACAGTGACTGCAAAATTGTGTGTTGTTTCATCTCGCTCTGTATGACTGTACCCGTATCCATATGATTGCTTGGTAATTAGTATCTATGAAACATTGACTCTGACACGGATATGTGGCATAACTCACAAGCATCACTTGTATTCTGAACTTTTCATATAGTGATCTGCTTCCAGAGAAGAACACTGGTCAGATTTGTCCAACCCTTGGTACAGTGACTGCAAAATTCTCCATTGTCTCATCTCCCTCTGCATCTACATCCATATGTTTACTTGGTATCTATTAACTGTTGACCCTTAACACAGATTAGTGTCATTAGCTGATTAGCATCACTTATTAATCTCAATTTTTTGAACTTTCCATTTAGTGATGGTCCTTTCATTGAAAAACGTTGTTCAGGTTTGTCCCTTCCTTTTTAGCTTGTCAAAATTCTCTTTAGTTTCCAGTAGTTACAGCTGTTTAAAACATATACAGTGCTCTGATCAAAGAATAATAGTTTTTTTCGTTAGCGCATTGGTGATGACAATTATCATAGATGAGTTCGCAGTCACAATCTTTTGATTGATGTACAACCATGTTTACATGATGAAAGAAGCTCAAATAGTCAGGCGTAAAACCATATATGAGCTTCTTTTTACAAGTTATTATATTCTGTAAATCATTTGTTTATTATTCTATTCTGCAGAAGAGCGGATGAGACCGAAAATATGCCTATTATGCTGGACTTGGAGAATGTGAGACGCAAGAAAGATGAGAACTTAATGCAAATTCGCACAAACCCTCCCTCTCCTCAGTGCTTCTCTGCTATTCGTGATACAAATAAAACTACCCCTCCAAAGGCTTCCAAATCCAGATTAATGGTACGTAGTTACCTGCTCTTCATTACTATTCAGATTGATAATACACAGTCTAGATATAAAATTTGATGATAAATCAGGAAGTTGCCATTGACACCGAAGATAGGTCATTGATTAAAATGGAATGTACGTTCCCAAAAGATAGATGTTGTTTAGCCAACTGCATGTTGAGTGGTTTGATTTATGTTGATTAAGATTAGCAAAAGCATATGTGCTGTATGTTTGGAGATTCCTCTTTAGGTTCTGTTATAGAAACATAACACCTAAACAGATTTTCTAAGTCAGAGTCACTTGTCATAATCTAAATGAAGAACTTGATAGCATAAACCTGAACTGTATGTGTCGGTGTTTTCCATGTAGATTTCATCCAACTGTCAAATTGGAACTGTACATGTCAATTAGCTATTATGCTCACCTCATGCTTTTCTCTGGTAACTTGTCTGCAAGACTTCTTAATGAGAGCATACTGGCCTTTCACAAGTTCTTCTTTCACATTGAGTACATGCCAGTACAAGTACAAGATGCTTTCTTTTTCCAGTTGGAGACTTGGACTCTCATTTGTACTGTTCTGTAGCTGATTATTATCACTGAAGTACTTAAAATGCCCCATCTGGAATAAATCTTGCAGGAGAGAGGAATTCTTCAAGAAGTTGAGCAAAAGAAAACGATGGAGTTTCCTGAGAACAGTAGCCAAGACATCTCAATAGTTGATGGGAAAGAAGCAAGAGCTTTGGACGTGTTCTGGTTTTTGAAGCCTTGCACATTATCCAGCTAGCTTCATTGACAAAATGCTATGATTGATTCTTTCATTCTTTATTTTATCTTTAGGAATACATAAAGTCCTGCAAAACTACACTAGTTTATTCTAGGTTCTTAGTCATTCTTTTATTATTGTCTCTTGTTCCTCCCATATTCTTCTACAAATGATAAGAGGAATCTGAAAACTTAAGGATTCATTAATACTTGTATTAAACAAAAGATTTGTGAATAAAATGTTGAATCCGTGCTGCTTTCCTGAGGAACAAATAAGATCAATTATGAACACTCTCTCTCTCCCCGTTTTTTCCTTCTCCTTTTTAATCCTCGTGACAATCATTCTTTAACCTCACAATACTAGACAATTTCTAGAAACTTTACTTGATTGAATATAAGGTTATGTGTCGGACCAATATATATATATATATTGGTAATATGTAGTGTTTATAATTTTTTAACCTTCATTTATTATTACTTCATGTAATAAAAGTGTTTTAAAGGAATTAACTACTTAAATGTGGAAATTTATTTCACCAAAGATAAAATCAGAGAGATATAAAATAATTGAGAAGATTAAGGTTTTAATTAGTAATTTTTAGAACCACATAGTAGTTGACATCACCCTATATGGCTATGGTAGTCTAAACACAATGTCTTAGGTTTTCAAGTCCGTGTAATTATAGAAAATGAGAATTACACTCAATTGGATTTAACAATACTTGAATTAGATCCAATTATATACCCATATCAAAAACACATTGCCCTCTATTATGAACCGGAGAGAGTTATTCTTGTACTTTCTGGGGTGAAGCTTTAAGTTTTTTTTATCCCAAATCACTTTAGACAAGCTTGCATGACTCGAGGTTAGAACTAGAGAGAAACAGTATAGAAGATTTCTCAGTATAGAAGATGATGATGGAAGTTGAACACCCTTGTCCAAGTCTCAAATTAAACACTAAAATACTTGGATAATATTAGTTACAAAATATTTTTTTTTGAATTTTTTTTTTCAACTCTATCTAAAATGAACCCTATAAAATAATTGAATAATCATTAAGCATCAGGGGCCTTACAAACTGAGGTATCGTGTGAAAAAATTCGCACTCAGTAATTCCCTTTTTATGCTAAAGCGTCTGCCACATGACTCTTCTCCCTGAGCACAGTGGAACAAAAAGATTAATTTGGTTATTAAAAAGGATGGGAATAGAATGAAATAAAAAATTTAAAATAAAAATAAATGTATAATAAAATTTTATATCATATACTTTAAATGTAAGAATCATCACTTCCTTTAAAAATTTTATAAATCATAATTTCTAATTTCATAAATTAAAATTACACTTTCCCTTTGTGAAAATTGTTCACTTATTCCCTTTATATTTTAATTATCTTATTTTTATTTTTATTTTTTTAATCTATTATATTCCATTCTTTTTTAATAATCAAATGAGACTTAATAGTACTTCCAAACTGTTGTTCAATATTTGGTTTTTTGAAAACCAACCAAATAAAGAACTTAATTCTTTCTAAACCCCTCCACTTTCATATCAATTTGTAAACAATATTATATTTGTTATAGGAAAAATATGTATGTGTGTGCATATGTACATCGTTCTAATAATAATTAATAAATATTTTAATAATATCTGATAAATATAAAATGTTTTTTAAATTTCAATAAAATAAATGTCATAATAGTCTCAAGACTCAAAATGGAACTATCTGCTGCCTTACTAGCCTACTCCGGTGTTCCTTCCCATTGGTGAGTGGCAGCAGACAAGCATTTTTGATCATAGTATTCGGTAGAAGCCAATGATCCTCAGAGAAGTGAACTGTTTGTCCATTTCTAATTAAGATTTTTTTTTTTTTTCCTTTTGTTTTGTTTTGTTTTGCTCCTTTTTTTTTTTTTCCCGGGGGTTTGGAAACAAAAGCTTGTCTACTAGTTAGGACAAGAAAGCCTGACATAACATTAACTGTCACTGCAACAGCCGAAAGGCCCAAAAGCAAAATCATGACATTGACTTTTTCACTTTAAAAGTGCTAATGATCTGTAAAGAGTAAAACGCAAATGCCTTACTAAATAAATTAAAAAAAATCAAATTTAAGGATCTAATAAAAGATTTATTCACAGATAAAACTAACATAAAATAAATTATTATTAAAATAAAAACATAATTTTTCTTTTATTGAACTTATTATTAATTTTTATCTGTAAATAATTTTTTTAAATTTCTATATATGATTCTCTCAATAAATTACCCTTTTTAAAAATAAATTATAAATATTAATTTTGACTGTAAAAAACAAAAATAATTCATAAATTTATAGTTACTTTTAAGGTTTAAATATTTTATTTATAATTAAAATTTTGAATTTATGAATATTTAAGTTGATATTATAATTTTTTTTAAAAAAATTTACAGTCATTAATTTTTTCTTGTGTAACTTGGCTATCATTTTCCCCGTGAAATACTCATTAATTATAAGTTTTGTTCACATCAATATGAATTGTTGCAATCAAAGTTAGACCGCACAAATTAACAATAATGAGTTAAGAGAGAAGTTTGTCATGCCAATTTAAAATGATATTTGTTATATTAAGGTCAAAGCATACGGCCAAGTTGATTGTAACAACTCTACGTCCTTAAAAAATTCACCTAACAAAATAATCCACTCCGCACTTCCAATTCAAGGGATGTACCCTTTGTCTCCTTACTTATTTTATTATGTACTAATATTCTTTTTCTATGATTAATCAAGCAGAAAATTATAGATGGTAGCAAGGAATATAGATTTTCTAGAATAATATTCCAATCACAATCTTATATATGCTAATGATAATCTTTTGTTTTGCAGGCTCTAAATCAAAATTATGAAGGCTATTTTGTAACATCCTGAATAATTTAACCCCAAATTAAGTGAATAAAAGAGGATAATAAGTAAATTATGTGGTGTATGGTTACAAAGAGCTAACGAGTATTTTGGATTGTGATTTAAACCCTTGGATTGGGTTCGGAGTAAGGTCGGGTCACTTAGATATCAAAAAGTGAGAAAAACAAGGAGAAAGAGTTTTGTGCCACATGCCAAGCGCACAGGCTAGTCTGAGCATGAAGATCCCTCTTTGTATACGTGCTATGGTGCACGGTACAATTTTACAGAAATAAGTCACGAAAACAAATAAAAAATAGAGAGAAAACAAAAGACACATGAAGGAGATGCGAGTTGCTTTACTAGGGCTTGAAAGATTAAAGCATTGGGAGTGTTTTGGAGCTTCTAAATACTAGAGGTAAGTTCCTTAAGCTTGAATATCTCTTTCTCTCCATTTTGCTTGAAGTTAGAAGTTAGGGTTTAGTTGAGAAAGATGATTTTTCATTTAAAAAGGTATGGGTCCAAACTCATTCACTTAAATAGAGTTAATGGAGTTTTTTAAGCTACTTAAGCATAACATTTATGGTGTTGTGAGTTTTGGCAGTTGTGGGGTAATAAATACCCAAAATTCCACCATTAATGATTATTTAGGAGTTTAGTGAAGTTAAAGGGAGTTAGAGGAAGCTAATAAACACTATGGGTACCTTTGAAATTGAGGAGAGTGAATTTTGAGAGTGTTGAACTGTGAAAATAAGTGTTGGAAATTATCCTAAAAGAGGATATTGATAATTGTGCCATGATTCATTGAAGATCAACTAATTATTGTCACCATTTGAGATTTGTGAAAGCTTTGGAGTGAGTAATTGAGAGGTATACTTTTAACCTTTCAAAAGTTTGAGTTAATCAGGAGAATTCTTTCTTGGACTTTTGTGTGTTAATCCACTTATTGATTTAAATATTATAATTGAGATATGTAACATTTTTGAAATGCAGGTATGGCATTAACTATTTAAAAATCAATAATTATGTGTATAAGGAGTTCAATGATTATGTGGTATGTGGAGTTTAATGATCATTATGTCAATAGGGTTTAATGATTGTGTATTATAAGGAGTTCAATAATTATGTAATGTGTGGAATTCAATGATTATGTGTTATATAAAGTTCAATGATCATGTGTGATGTGGAGTTCTATGATTAATTGTGAATTGATAAAGTGTAAAGTGAGTAGATATGTTAATGTATGGAATATTTGCATGCAATGAGAAATTACACTTTGATACGCTATATGATCATGAGAGGCGAGTGTTCATCTAGGAAGAGGAATAGTAAGTTGAAATCAACGTGGTAAGGTTACTATCAGAGCTCGATTGTTTGCCTGAATTTGTTTATATTTATCGCCTCACTTGTTCAACGAGGGACTCAAACTTAATTAGTTTTCTAATTGTTCAACAAGAAAACTAGCCTAGAGAGAATGACACCTTATAGTGTAAGGTTTGGGGGAAACTGTGACTCACAAGTGAGTTAGGAAACCTTAGCTAGATAGCCTCTTATACATGAATGGCTAAGGTAGTCTCATTCCATAGATAATCCTAGTGTGTTATAACTCACAGTTTCGTGTGAAAGGTATAAAGAGGATATAAGGGAGAAGTGATTATGCATATTATGATAAAAGGGTGCATGATTATCTATATTGTGTCCCTTAAGATGTAATCTTGTGATTAGTCTTGTATTATTATGAACATTGATTTTTATGATATTATCTCATGAATTTATGCCATTGATGATGAAAAAGGAAAATATATGCTGGAATATATTTATTTGACTTAAATATGATAACATTTTTCACTTACATTTAAATTGATTGATATACATTAGTATAAGTTAAATGAACTTTAGTTACTAAGTGGAAGTACTCACCTTTTTCTTTTCAATATTATAGGTGTTAGCTCATTGGGACGTGATCAAGGAAATTAGATTGAGGTTTTGGACTTTGACCCTAAAATTGTAAGCCTCTTTATTTTGAGTATTATATGTGTATATTTATTGATGTTATTGCCAACTAGGAGTTTATAAGTGCACTTGTGTTGTGTTCTTTTTATTAAACTGTATATTTTGGGCTCTAGGCTTAGTATATGTGTAAATTGTGAAATCTAGAAAGGGCTAAAATATTAGTACAAGTAAGAAGTGAGCAAAAATGTGAATATTGTGGAATGTCTATGATGTTTAAGACATTGAGGCTCCCTCTTTCACTTTTGTGATTTAGGGGTTGAACATTAAAAATATATTGCATATGTTTTATGTGAGGTATGGGGTATTGCATAGCTCTGTTTTGGTCTTTGGTACCCAAGTTGTATAGTAAGAGTGTTAAGGAGTAAGTTTTAGAAATGGGTGTCTAAATTTTAATTGAAAAATGTTATGGTTGTGAAATCAATGCCATTAGCTAGAGGTAGGAGAAAGGTCTCTATAGACACCTAAATCACCTCAATTAGATACCAAATGGTGAAATAGGGCACATCAAAAATTTGTAATGTCCGCCTTGACATTACCAATATTCACTACACAATTACAACAAATAATAGTAATTAGGAGCTATAGATTTTCCCTAAGCTTATCGTAAACATAGAAGGATTAAAATTATTAAATATTTAAAAATAATTTAGAATACTTGAGATCCCATGAAAACCCTTCATGTAGTTTGAGCTCAAACTTAATGATTTTTAAAAATATGGGAAGCATGAAAAAGTTTACAAAATAAAATACTTGAAAACAAGGCAAAAATATAATTTTTGCACATTCTGGCATTTATGCAGCAGCATATGGCACAAAAAGGTGACTTCGGCCTTTGTGTCATGTGCCATGACTTGTGCATAATATGCCTTGTCATCACAGTAAAATACTGTCATAACTTTTCAGGGCGAATTTCGATCGGGTGCCATTTTAGCATCTGATATTCGACTGGAGTAATTTAAGTACTCACACAAAACTTATCCAATAAGATAACTAATGGTATAATTTTCATCTTAATTCTATATCGTTTGAGAATTTTAGACACTTATATACAAGAAGTTAGATTTTAAAACAATTTTCAAGTATCTAAGTATCTAAAATTTAAAACTTATACCATTAACCCATTTTGAGACTTGAACCAAGTTCAATTAACCAATATACACCTGATTGAGTATTTAAATTCAGCCACTTAATGTCAGTTTCACTCAATATGGCCAAAATCATGAAGTTACAAACACACACCATTTAGCCACTTTATTGCCACATGACCTAATAAGTTTACATTATCACTACATATATACAATCTTCCTTGCCCTTATACTAATATTTAAGCTCTTCATTACAAACCATATATTCACCACATATACAATATAGGGCTAAAATATAATATAACATGATATAATACAAGTGCAACCAACAAAATATTATGCATTTCTAGTTGGTAACAGATAGTATCATATATTTAATTTTATGTGTACAATTTAAAATAAAATCAGGCATTACAATCAATATAGCTTGTAATACTAACGTGTAATACCTCTATTAATTAAATACATAACTAACATAGAAATTAACCTTAAAGTAAATATTCCATGATAATTCCAACTAATTAAATCAATAATAAGAGATATCATGAAAAGAAAAAGATTAACCTTGGCAATATAAAAACTCAAAAGGTTAAGTGATGAAAATCTTGTAGAGATGGGATCCCATTAATTATTTAATCTCAAAGCCAAGTTTAAAAGTTTATCTAAACATTATAAATCAAATTAAAAAGTATTTAGGAAATATAAATATCAATTAAAGTTGAAAACAAGTCAAAATGAAGTAAAAAGGGGTCATTTTTGCTTAACAAGGGTACTTGGCTACGGCCAGAGCATAATAAGCTATGGCTAACACTTCCAGTAAAGACTTAGCTACAGTTAGTTCCCTTTTGGCTGTGGTCAAATGCTCTTAGCCACCTTTTAGCTATGGCCAACAATCTTTAACTCGCGACTAAGACTTTATGACAGCATTTGTCAGAACAGCTACCAACCATGAATTTCTGACGTGTATAACTTTTGACTCAGACTTTTGATTGAGGTGATTCAAGCACCCACACGTCAAAAATTTTATAATCTAATTAATAGTTTTAGTTTCACATTAATTCAACATTAGATGAATAATTTGGATACCCAAAACTAAAACTTCACATTTTTACCTATAAACCATCAACTAAGTATCTAAATCCCAAACCATAAGCCATTAGCCCACACAAGGACTTAAACCACACTCAATAGGTCCTAATACACTTTTTTAAATGGTCACAAGTACTAAACTACCCTTAATACAAAAATTAACCACTCAACCTTTATAAGACATATAATGAGGGGACAAAAATGTAATTTTTTGCATTCAAATTAAATAATCACCAAAACATGTAAAACCCATTTAGCTTGTTAAAATATACTTGTTCAAGCTATCTTGACCTACTGCCATAGTTAGTTTAAAGGTTAGGATTCTACTATGGCTAAGACAATTTAAAAATGCCTAAAATCAAAGTTTAAGGCTACCATTATAAGTGAACTTCAAATAAATATAAATCAATATAAAAAACTCCTAGTGTTGGCAAAATAATATCAATTACACATATATTAACTAGAGACTTTACAAGATAAGCTCTAGTTCTTTGGCGTCGATGCCTTTCCCTTTTCCTTATCCTTATCGTCTCTTGTAATGATATTAATAAATGGGAGTGAGATTAAATAATCTCAGTAACCAAGAAATTTAATTAAAGCATATTAAAGTGTGACACATATAAACGAATAAGTAATTTATATCAAATAAGTCAATCACACATTAATCATGTTATAACACAAGATAGTAGGCCGCATGATCAATGCATCCACCTTATATTCCTCCTTATATCTTTTGACTAAATCCATGGGCTAACAACTTATATAGGTCTAGTTCGTGTGATTGAATTAGCCCACTTTCTAATTATGAGGGGTTACTTGGCTAAAGGCTCTCGTATTCACTCTTAGACCATAGGTTTCCCTTACTCAAATTTCAAGGTGTCATAAGTGCTTAACCCACACGATCCAATCCATGATCAATAATACTAAGCATTGTGCCCAACCCATGCCATACCCGTAGGTTGTTGGCAATACTAAGCACATATAATAATGAAATATGCCAACCATTGTGCACAAACTTAGTGAAGGCCACACCACGTGAATTTACCATTCTAATCTTCTACTATTCTAGGGTAAAAATCCATTTTTAAGTTCCATTAGTTCACTTAGACTCTCATTAGTCTAATCAACACCTTTAATAACTCATAATCTTCCTAACTCAATAAATTAGCTTTAGGATTTACTCCAAATCCTACCTTAAAATCCTAAAACATCAATAGCATTATAACCTAAAGGTTAGACACTTAAATGAACTCTCATTAATCCTATTGAAGTCAGAATTTTAGGCAAACTCACAACTCATTTTCAGATTTTCAAAGAACTACCTAAAAACTATGGTGAAATGCACAAGCAAGGAAGAGGAGAGGTTATAAGTACTTATCCAAGTGATTAAAAGCTCCAAATAGACTTAATTAGATGTTCACAACAAACCCTAGCAGAGCCCTTTTTATTCCCCTTCAAACTCCCACTTAAAACTAATTTTTTTTATCTAAAAAGTGAGTTTGGCAGCTTAAAAATTGACTCATGGCTGCGGCCAAAGATCAAAATTTTAGATTCTTAACATTGTCCAACTAATTGAGCCCAAGTATGGCCCAATACCACTTAAAGTTTAATTTTAAGTCCTAATTAGGATCCGGTATAACCATTAGCCATTCATACATTATTCTTATTTTTTTGGTTAATCCTAGTTAACTCTCAATTTTCTAATTTATTCTTAATTATCCAATTACCGTTAAATTAAATTTTCTAAGATATTACATAACTGCTCAACTAATCCTTACCCAATTCCTTTCCTTACTTAAATTCGATAGTAGAACCTTTAAAAATAGCAACTACAGGGTGAGATAAAAATCTTATTAACCAAAATAATCTACATTATTAATTAACATATCAAGTTATAAATAAGCTTTAAAAAGGTATAGCAAATACACAATATACAAATCACCATAGGTATAATGCATGATCACTATTCATCTGATCTTCCAATACTCCTAATCGAACCGGTAGGCTATTTCATGTAACCAAACTATATGTTTGGTTCCCAAGCTCACCATCCATGGTAAGAACTACTCAACCAAGACATCCTAAACCACTTCTGGACTATAGGTTCTCCCTATTATGAGTAATTGAGGTGTTGTTACTCTAACATTGCATCTCATAGATGTTAAGGAGTATAATCTCTAACTCCTCACCCTTTCGAGTACTTAAGAGAGTAACTCTCCAGTACCACACCCTTTTAGTCATTAAGAAAAAATATAAACTGTACTTGACATCCTAATGTGCCAACAATGTAATATGGACTTTATCTCTAATAATTCTATTAGAGTGACCTCCTACCCTTTAACATGTCACATGTCACTATATATATCCATTAGACCATGCATATCAAATCTTTCAATAAGAATAATGCACACCTTAACTACTTAAGAGTTTGAAGGTCCAAATTACCTTTCAAAATAACCCAAATTGAAGCCCTAGCAAAGGTCAAATCCTTCTCCTTTAAGTTTTAGGTTTTCCTTCACCAATTCTACCTTTTTCTGCTGATTTTCATGTTCTTATACTGTTAGCCTATGCCGTGCACTACAACTCATGGCACATAAGCTACAGCTCACAACACAGAGAGTAAAAACTCACTTTTACTCCCCCCCAATCCAATCCTATTCGATCTAACATCCATCTTACCTCAATTTAGAGTCATATATGATCGAAAAAGCCAATTAACAATCCAAATATATAATTAAATTAATTAATTAATTAATTATTTTAACTAATTTCTCCTTGAATTAGCTTTATTCCATATCTAAAAATTTTAGATGTTACAAAATTTGCCTTAATTTCTGTCACATAACAACAACAATACTCTCAAAATCATGCCATGTGCCGTAATGCATGGAGCACGAGCTACCACACATGTTCTTGGGTGATTATTTTGTAAAGGATGGTTATAAGATTTGTCATCAACTTTTTGTGTCTAATCCACCTTCTTTTGTAGAGTGGTCTCTTATTTAGTCATTAAAAATTTAGTCGAGAATCAAGGTTTATCTTTGGAAAATTGCTTGGAAACGTCTTCTAACTTGATCTTTTTTAAATTATCATTATATTCCAATTGATGAAGTTTATGTCTATTGTAATCTAAATGATGAAAGTTTGACCACCTTTTTGTGAGATGTAGCTTTTCTAAAGCTTGTTGGCTTAGGAGTCCTCTAAATTTTAGAATTGATTCTCAACCATCTTGGGATTTACTCTAATGTTTAAAGCCTACTTAAATAATTCTCAAGCTCATAGAAATAACCCAACTATGTTTGATATTTTACTTGTTTGGGCTAAAATATACAATCTAAACATTACCTTTTTATATATTAGACACAATTTGGTTGTTTTAGAATTAGAAGTATTTTGCACATAAATCTTTTACTCATTAGGATGTCGTCAACTAGGCAACATCAAGGGCAGCTGAATTTTAAGGGCCAATAATCTTGTATCGTGCAGATCAAGATCACAAGTTTTGGTTACAACTTCAAGTTCAAACAATGGAAAAACATTCATTTTTGGAGAGATATAAATGAAATTAGCTTTTGGAGTCCAACCATTTTAGGAAGTTAGGATCTAAAGATCTATACAAATAATAATCTCTTGGAATGGATTAGTCATTCACTTTTGGAGATATTCCTCATTCTCAAGAATTGGGAACTTCCAACTTCAAATGGAATGTCTTGAAAAGACTTTCACTTTACTACAAGAATAAATTGATTCTCAAATTAACTACAATATTATTATAGGACTTTGTCTATATAAATGATCTTATATTAAATTTATAGCTCGATTTAATAAGACACTATGACTTTTGCAATCTTTGCAAAAAGACATAGGTGTCTTAAAAAGACAGTATGGTGTAATAGTTTTTATTATTTAATTTGAAGTTGTTTTCATAAAATTTTTTCCAAGGGATGCTATAGTTTTTTTTAAAAAAAAATATTGGAGAAATAAGTCATTTTAGTTTTGGAAAAAAAAATCAATGAGATATCACATTGTTAACAAGAAAGGACACAACCTTTCATGTATAATGGGAGACAAACCTCTAATAAGTTCTTTCTTCCATGTGGATTAATTCCAAAATAATAATATTTTTTTAAAAAAACAAGGACACAACTTTAGAACTAATTAATAGGGGAAAAAACTTAGTACAATTTTGGAACCTTTGGCTTGTTTTTTATGTCCAGGGTTCATTGATATCATTTTTTTAAAGTAATGATATCCCCATTTTTCCAAAAAATAAAAAGAATAGGCTTGTTTTTTATGTCCAGGGTTCATTGATATCATTTTTTCAAAGTAATGATATCCCCATTTTTCCAAAAAATAAAAAGAATAAAGGAAAAACCAACACTTGTATTGTAAAGATATCTCTATTAATTATTAATTATGTATTACAAAAATTTTGCTAAATGGAAATTTGCCAAACCCAACTTAAATTTGTCAAAAGTTGCCTTTATTTGTATTTACAAAACATCATTTCATATGTATTTTCTGTTTTACAAACTGAGACTAAAAATTTTGACCAAAAAATCAAACTGAGCCTAAAAATTAAAAAAAAAACAATTAGAGAAAAGTTTGTTTCTTAAAAAAGCATCCTTTTACACTTATAAAAGTTCTATTCAAACATAGCCTATGACTCTAGTTTATTTAGATTTGAATCAAGTGAAATGAGAATTTCTAAAGATTCATAAAATAAAATGAAAGTAATACAACTTTATGTTGTTAATAAATTTTCAATTGTAGAAACATAAAAAGAGATAAATTATGTCTTTGCTTTTTTTTTTTGGTAAGTTATCTCTGTTTTATCCCTCTGTTTGGTGCAAACTATCACAAGTCCCACATCAAAGAGCCTCATAAGTATTGTGAGGTTTATAAGTATGAGGGGTTCTCCCTCCAAATAGGTTAGTCTTTTGGGATGGGCTCTCCCTTTAGTTGGTTATTTTGTTTAGGTGATTGTAAGAGTTATGCTCAATGTCTATGTTAAGGCTATGCAAAAGTCTCATGGTCTGGTCCGACCTGTGAAAACTTGATCCTGTCTAATCCTGTAAAATGTTGGTCCTATAGGACCAAAAAGACAGGATTGATTTTTCAAGTAAGACTAGAAAGTGGTCTAGTCTAGTCTTATATAATTATTTTAATATAATTAAAATTAATTTATAAAACTATTAAGTGATAAGTCTTAGTCTTACTATCGTGCACTTTACACTCTGGTCGGAAATAAAAAGTCTTACACAACAGTTAACAGCATGCACTCAAGTCTCAAGCCACAAGTACTCATTCTTAGTTTCTCTAGTGTACTAAAGCCCTAGCCCCTGCCCTCTTCTAGTGTGCCACCACCGTCAATTGCGTTGGTGATGTTGTATCATCGCCCGCCCTTGCTCTCCATCACCCCTGACATTGGATTCATTGCCAAGCATGTAGAGTTATCAAGCTTGTCGCACTTTCGAGCATGCTAGCACATTGCACCATTGCCCCTACTCTCCATCGCCTTACCCTTTGATTCACTATCGATCGAGCTCCTGCACTATCAAGCACGCTGCACTCTCAAGCACCTCAAGTATGTGAAAACCAGTGTTAAGAGTTCCTAGATTCACTTCGGTTTATTGCTTATAGCTGTGGGCTGATATTGAACTTTTCATATTGGTGTTGATACAGTATGCTCTTCTTCCCCCTTATCTCTACTCAACTTCACCCATCACTTCTTAAATTTAGGCATTTGTTAGATTATTTAATGCTCATTATGATATTTATTTTGGCTTCCAAAGAAAGCTTTTTTTTTTTTGGTTAAATTTTTAAGAAAGAGATTTAACTACGTTGATCTGTTCGAACTTTAAAGGAACATATTTGTGGTTTGATTTTTATTACTTTTATTCTTGCTGATTTTTTTCCTTTGGTCTATTTCCAGTCTTCCTATTGTGATTTCCCTCTGTGTGGATAGTTATTAGTAATTACCTTATCAATTATATGCTCTCATTTTCTGGCTTTTTTGTTCCTTGCTATGATTTTGTGCTATTATAACTTGTCCATTTTACTTCCTTTTTATCATTGTGCTGTTATAACTTGTCAATTATATGCTTTCAATTATATTTTATCATTGTGAAGTGATGGATATTAAGCAAACATTCAACATTAAACAACCTTAATCGTCTCCTTTTACTGGTGAAAATGTGAGTTCATCTCCTCCTCCTCCTCCTCAACCCCTAACTACTATGGAATGTCCTCCTCCTCTTACAACTATAACTGAAAATGAAGCTACAGAAGGTAGTAAAAAGAGGAACAATTTTGCAAGAAAGCTATCAAAAGTATGGAAGCACTTGACTAAGTTACCGTTAAAGAAGACAAATGGAGAAGTTAGAGCTGCATGCTTGTATTGCAATTTAGATTATGCTTGCGAACTAAGGAAGCATGGTTTAACATCCTTGAAGCGGCATGTACCAAAGTGTCCCAAGAATCTACATAAAGCTACACAAATGACAAAGAAATCTATATTGAATTATGTGACACTAAGTAGGCAAGAAGGAAGCTTAATACCTCACATGTTCAATCAAAAATGATATCACAGGGCTCTAGTTGAGTTCATCATATGTGATGAGATGCCATTTAGGCTTGTTGAGAAGGAAAGCTTTAAAAAGTTTGTGAAGAAGTTAGAACCACGATTTCAAATCCCTGGAAGAATAGAAATGGCTAGAGATGTCTGGAAATTGTATCTTGGTGAAATTAGAATCTTGAAAATTTTGTTGAAGAAGTGTACTAATCATCTTTGCCTCACTACAAATTCTTGGACATCAGTTTAAAACTTCAATTACTTATGTTTGACATCCCATTTCATTAATAATGATTGGAGCTTGCATAGGAGGATTCTCAGTTTTTGCATGGTTGAAAATTGTAAGGGTGATATGATAGGCAAGATAATTGAAAGGTGCTTATCAGACTAGGGCATACAAAATGTGTTCACTATAACCATGGATAATGCAACTTCTAATGACACAGCCTTGTCTTACTTAAAAGAGTGTCTAAAGAATTAAAGGGGTCTTGTTTGTGGTGGTGATTATCTTCAACTATGATATTCTACACATATTCTTAATCTAGTTGTTAATGATGGTTTGAAGGAGTTGAAAGATACTATTGAGTCCATTTGAAATGCTATTAGATATGTTCATTCATCTCCTACTCGCTTGCAAAGATTTAAAGATGTTTGTGAATTGAAAATGTTAGACCTAAAAAGTATTGTTTGCTTCGATGTCAGTACTAAATGGAATTCCACATATTTAATGTCGGATGTTGGTTTAAAGTTTTAAAAGGAATTTGAAAGATTAGAGGATGAGGATGAAGATTTTGTTAGCTACTTCAACGAAGGTTCAAGCATCATGCTCAAAGTGACTTTTCTTGTTTAGATGGTAGCATGGATGGTTATGTTTATAGGCAAGGTGCTAGACTCGATATCAACATGGATGCTTTTACTTACTCTAGGCAAGCTCCTCCTAAGCATAATGGCCTTCCAAACAAACAAGCTTGGAATAAAACACGGTTTTTTCTTATGTTCTTGAAGGTGTTTTATGTCACCTTGCAATTTTCTAGCACACTAAAAGTTACTGCATATACATGCTTCTATCAAATCACTTTAATTCAGGAGTTGTTAAATGAGAATATTGAAAGTGATGACCCTCTTTTTAATGAGATGTCTTTGAGCATGAAGAGGAAGTATGATAAATATTAGGAGGCAACAAATAATTTAAACCCTTTGTTGATTATTGCTATGATTCTCAATCCTTAATACAAGCTTGCCTATACCAATCATGTATTTGATTAGCTTTTTCTTAACCTTAACCTTTGCATGTCTATGAAGAACAAGGTAAGAGACACTTTGTATCGCCTAATTGAGGAATACTCTATAACAGTTAGTCCTGATACAGGTAGTTCTAGTAGTGCTAACTCTCCAATTGCTCCTAACACCAATACTTCAAATGCAAATAAAGGTAAAAAAGACCCTGGTCAAAGATGGTTAGCATCCTAGAAGTAAAAAAGCTCATCAGGTAATACCATTCAGAGTTGGATAGATACCTTTTTACTAGTATATTTGAGGACACCCCTATTGATGATGATGATGATTTTGACATCTTGACATGGTGAAAGGTTAACTCTATCAAGTACAAAGTGCTTTCCTTAATAGCACGAGATGTATTGGCTATACCAGTATCTATAATTACTTTTGAATTAGCTTTTAGTATTGGAGGACGTGTTGTTGATGATTATAGGAGTTCTTTATCTCCTAAGATGATTGAAGCACTTATTTGTGCCTAAAATTGGCTATTTGCAGGGCAATCTCTCTCAGCATTTGGCTCCATATTTCATGATGTTGACAATTTTCAAGAGACCGACGATTGGTTAATGTTGCAGGTAATATATTCAATTTTATGTCTCTCAATTTAATTTATATATTGCATTTTTACATTTACTAATCACTTTATATATATATATATATATATAATTTATTTTTGACAAATGCTTCAAGTGTTATTGATGTTAAGGAGATAATTATTTGAATATTTGTTGAGTTTGTTTCTGTTAAAGCTAAGGAGATAATTACATGGCAGATGTAATGTAGTGTTGAACTTGTTGATAGATGTAATGTAATGTTGAACTTTGTTGAGTGTTTTTGTTGAAGTTATAGATTTAAATCATTTAGAGTTTGAACTGTAACTAAAATTTTTTATTCTTAATGTTAGAAATTATTATGGATTTATTATGACTGTAACTGAAATTTTTTATTCTTGATGTCAGAAATTATTATGGATTTATTATAATTATAAGTGTTTTTATTATCTTAATTGAGTTTATTAGGTTGAAATAGATTATTTCTTATCATAGAGAAAAAAAGTCCAAGTGAGTACTAAATTAACAGAACCAGTCTCCCAGTCCTATAGACCAAGTCTAGTCCTGTTAATCTCCGATTTATCATAGGACCAGACCAGACTATAGGTTGTCTAACTCAGTCCTTTTCATGAAAGGGACCAGACTTTGAGTTAGACTAAAATCCAGTCCCGTCCAGTCCTTTGTGCAGCCCTAATCTTTGTGAACTTTCAAGTGAAATTTTTTGTCAGTCTTGTGTGTGAAGGTGTCTTGTGTGGGACTATGTTTATGTACTAACCTTTTGCCATATAATTTAATTGACTATTTTATCCAAAAGAAGAAAAAGAAAAATTAATTATTTGATTCTTGTAGTTTTGACCCAATTATAACTCAGTCCCTGAACTTTAACTCATTATAACTCAATTTTTATAGTTTTAACTTAGTTGTAACTCAATCCCTAAACTTTGCCTCTTGCAATTTAATCTCTATAGTTCCAACCACTTAAATATTAGTTCCTATATTTTAAAAAATAAAATTACAGTGAGTCAAAATTCAGGAACTGAGTTATTATTGGATCAAAACTATAAGAATTAAATGACTAATTTTTTTAAAAAAATAAATTGTAAAACTCTCACTTCAAAACATGTCCCAATTAGCCTCTCCTTCAAGGGTTAATACTTAGTAAGGCAACCCTTCTTTAAGAAATTGTCCCTTAAAAAAAACAAAAGAAAAGAAAGGGAAAATAAAGTGCCAAGTGATAAGTCTATTTGATATTATTTAATTCATAGTCTATAAGATTATAAGTCCAAATCCTACTGTTGAGACGGTTGGTAAGTACTTCTATAATAAATTTTTAACGCCAGAGGTATATTCTAGTTTTAGTAAATTTTTGAGACATGTTGCACAAAGTTGATTTTACAAATTAAATTAAATTTTAAAAATAAAGAAAAACAAGTAATTCACAGATTTCGAGCACAAATTAAGATTTAAGATTATTTGTCCCCTTGTATTTCATAACAGTAAAATTACATTCTTTCATAAATATTTTTAATGAAAATAAATATCAACTTAGGATTCTAAAAATATCTGAACAAACTCTTTTAAGTCATGAACAAGTATTTAGTTATATTAATTACTCAATCTCTTATTACAATCAATAAAATTCAATTTTAAATATCAACACTGATGTGGCTATGTAATGTTAGTAAATATATCTATATCTTACTAACAAAATCATCCACTTAATGTGCAAATTTCAAGTTTTGCACTATTTTACATAAGTTTTACACTTAAACTAGCCTTCGCAAGCATCATTCAAGTGAACAAATCAACTAAATGGCAGTCAATTATCTAGAAGCATTATGAAAAGAGTAAAATAAATACACATATCTCATTAATCACAAAAAGAGAGGAGAAAATTAGTGTTAATCCATGTAAGGGCTTCAAATAATTCTAGAATAAAGAGTTTAGCTACCAATTAACATCCACAAATCATAAATACACAAAATATTTGGACTCATTTCATATTATAAAAGAGGAAGAACTGAAGAAAATGAGCTTCAAATGTCTTCAAAACTATAATCTCTTGATCCCAACTCTTTCAATGTCCAAATCCTAGTACAAACAAGCTTCTAATGTGGCTCAAAGTGCATAGAATGTATTCTGGGTCAAGCAAAGTATATATAAGTGTCCTACCCAATTAATTTCAACTAAATAAAATGCAATGTATTGCTGATAGTGTCAAAAGTAAGGAGAGATGACTTTGGCTATTTTTTCACACTTCTCGCTTAGCCAAAATAATCATCTTTGCACTTGATTTTTTATTTAAAAGCCTTTCAAAAGAATTATTAAAAGTCCAAAAATGCATCTAACCAAATTTTAAATCAAAATATTAATAAATTATCTTTAAAAATATCAAATTAGAGCCATGGGTTGAATTTTCAAAACAACATACGCAAGTTCCTAACTTAAATATTTAAAATATGTACAAATGTGTTAAAATATATTAAAATTTAGGAAAAATGGGTTTAAATGATATAAAATTTCAGAGGTTAACCTAACTTACTTAAATTTTTTTTCTTAACAAAAAGAATAAATTTAAGTAGAGACACTTCTTCCTCAATATTCTTTATGTATAATAAACTTAACTGGCCGCATATAATACGCTCAGCAAGAAATACCTTTATTAATTATTAAAGAGCCCTTTAATTACAGAATCGTTGACTTTTGGCAGGAGATGATTTGCTACTTAAAAAGAGCCCTTTAATTTCCACAAATATGAAAACACAAGCAATCACTCATTAATAAATAATCAATCACTACATCAAACTACAGGTAAAAATAAATTAGATTGAATTAAATTTTAATCAAACAAATTTGAGTTTGTGTAATAAATTAAAAGTTTTAATTTGATCTGAAGCTTATATAAGATTTCTTTTTATGGCTCAGGCTTGAGCTTACTTAAAGCCTAACCTAGCTTGTAAGTTTATTTAAAAGCCTACTTAAAAAATAAAGTCTTTTAAATAGGCTCGTATTTTAATTTTAAATATCTCAAATATATATTAGGTCTATTATAATATACAATATATAACCTAATTTATCAATTATAATATATAAGAATTAAAAGACTTACTAGCGCAATATAATAAAATAATAAAGTGACAATATTAAATTAATATATAAATCAAATATAATTAAAAATATAACTAAAAATAGTAAAGAATAAATTGATTAACAATTATATGGTGAAACTAATGTATTTGTGATATAATATGTAATATATATATATATATATATATATAGGTCGGCCCATTGAGCTGTAAGTTAGGTCTTAAAAAAATAGATTTGATTTATTTAACTAAATAGATTTAATTAAAAGCTTGAGTCTATTTAATAAGTAGGTTATACTAGATTTAAAATAGGTCAGACTGTAGACCCTATAAAGGACTTGGCATGATCTCACCCTTATATCAAATGCAAGCAAGATATTGATAGTAAGAAAAAAAAAAACTAATGTTATTTTATGAAATTAATAGAAAATTATAGGTCCAGAAACCGTTAAACAATTAAATTAAGCCTAATAGACAAATCATGTTACGTTAAATTCATGTATATTTAGATGGAGGTTTTGATATGATCATCGGCGTAGTATTCATATTATAATTATCATGAGCAAGCCAGTCCATATAAATGCTAATTTCTTTGAAAATACGCTCATATTATATTTAATTTCTCAATCTCGCATGAAACAGTCTTCTTATATGCTGATCTACTGATTATTTTTTCCATTTAAAAATATAAAATATTTTTAATTAAATTTCATTTTTAATAAAATAATCACTTGTTTTTTAGCTAACTATATTTTTTTATATTTACTTCTATTTAATATGATGTCTCACCCTAAAAAAATGTAAAGTAATATATTTAATAGAGGCACTTAAAAAAATAATAATTACATTTTAAAATAATCAAAATATTTTATATTTTTAAATATTCAATTCTTTAAAAAATATTTTATGTTTTTTAACGAGGGAGTAACTTTGTTTTTGATAATTTCCAACTAAAATATTTATTTGGTATGATATAATATAAACAGAAGAGTTTTTTTATATGTAAAAATCAAAAAAGTGTAAGTGAGCCCAGGCATGCTTTTAAGTTTATTGAGCTCTTACAAAAGCATTTATGAAATCGATATAAGATTTAATCTTATGATTTTTATAAAGTATAGATTAAATTTTTATCAATTGATCAACTTTTTATTGATATATGAAGAATAGAATTACTTGAACTACTAACAAAAATTAATCTAATTAATAAGAATTTAACTCATAATTTATAATCTATAAGATCATGAATTAAATTTTATTACTAATATGTGAACTTTATTTATGAATAATTTATAAGTATCCTTTAAATTTTAATCTTAATAAATTTTCGATACTCAACTTATTTAATCCATTACTTATTTGATGGCAAATCAATATAGGATTAGAGTTGGTAAACGGGCGGGCCGAGCTCATGCCCGGCCCTTATGGGCTTAGATTCTAAAGCCCGGTTATCTCAATTTTACCTCAAATTGAAGCCCGGCCCTTATTTATAGGGCTCAAGGTCGGGCCCGTAAGCCTGGACAAGAATAAAATAAAATAAAATAAAATTTAACATTAAAATTTATTTAAAATATTTTAAAATTTAACATATATCAAACCAAAGTCTCACATAATCTAAAAAATGAACAAAAAATTTAAAAGTTCAAATAAGATGAAGGCAAACATCATCATCAATCCTAATCAAGATCTCCCTCATTATCATCCATAAATAAAATATTAAAACTTTCAGATGTAAGTCTACTTGTGAAAGATGGAGGCGGAAGCTCAATATTAATTATTTCTGCAGCTTCTTCATCATCACCTACAATAATTATTAATTAAATTGTTTTATTATCAAATATATATCTATACATATATCACAAGATAAAATATAAAAATTACTATAAAATGGCATAAAACAATTCAACCAATTGCTAGTATAAAATACAAATCAATGTTTGTACATTATCTGAAAAGAGGTAAAAAAATACTTTGTGAATAGTAAAACGGGTTTCACGGGCCGCCCGAGCCCGTTTTTCTAGGGCTTAAAAGGGCCAGGCTTCGAAACCCGGTTACCCTAAAAAATGCTAAATTTTTAAGTCCAAATTCTTATTAAAACTGATTTAAACGGGCGGCTGTCAAGCCTGACCCTTATTCTCGGCTATACATAGAATTGCCCACCCAAAAAAAAAAAAACAAAAAAACAGAAATACCATATCCTTGCTTCTGCAATCAATTCTGTGGGCTCTCTTGTCGTTTTGTGACGTTCTTCCGCAACACACAAAACCGTGTTCTCAAAATACAGCCAAATTTGTCTTGTCCGTCTAGCAACATGTAAATTTTTTTTTTTTTTAATAAGTGAAGGGCCTCAGGTGTATTTCCACTTATAACTCTAGGTTAGCAGTGCATGCTCTTCTAATTATATATATATATATATATATATGAATATACCATTTTTTTTAACACATCTAGATTTACTCCACTATACGTAATTAAAAATTGTAAAAATTATTAATAAAAGGACAAAATTGTATCAAATAAATTTAAAACATGGGCATGAAGTCCACAATAGACCCACCTCATCCACTCGCCAGAGAATAACCTTATAGTAACAATAAAAATATCTTGAGTGTCAATGACATTAGTAATAATAAAATTATATAATATATATATATATATATATATAAACATTTTTAGAAGAGACTAATCTTTCATGAAAAAATGATCAAAAGAGTGGCTGGCGTCAGTCACAATACCCTGACAGGATAAGAGAAACTGGCAAAAATGACAGGCTAATCCTCTAAATATCCAAAAACCGACATTTAATTTTGTTTTGAGTGAGTCAAAGATAAGATCAACAATTTTTTTTGTCTAAGATATTGTAAAATATTTTTTTTAAAATGATTTTCATGTTAATATCTCTTAAGCATATAATAATATCATAATAAAAATTTATAATTATCAAATAGTTAGTTATAGAAAATAAAATTATCATTGTATTAATATTTATAAATTTTATCTTAGAAAATAAAAAAGTATAGGTAAAATTATGAATTAAAATTATTTGTTTATACTTAAACCTTAAAGACTTGTCTTTATATTCTTATACATTTAAATTAAGAAATAATAAAAAACCTAGATTTATTTTTAAAATGGCTACCACTAAATTTTAAAACAATCATTACATCTAGAATTTGATCATGAAATTCTATCAAAAAAAATTACAATATTTAAAATAATTTAACTTTGATATTTTGACATCTGGTCCGTATGTTATCTTCGCCCGGTTTATTTTTCCTTAACTTTCTTCATTTTCATTAACTCTTCAAATTAGTTTTGTCTCTAGCCCCGAGGGGAAAAAAAAAAGCTTTTGTCGGCACCTTCATTACTGCTAAAACACATTACTATATATATATATATATATATATATATTTATTATTCAAAGTATCCTTACAGCGCACAGACGTGAGATTAATCTCTCAAAAATTTTAAACATCATTTAAGAAATTATTTTTTTTAAATAATATTTTTTTATATATATATCTAAAAATTAAACTTTAAAATAATATTTAAAGAATCCAAACCGTTATTATTTATACTATATTCACTTGATAGAATACTATTATATTTGTCACAGTTAAAAATCTTGGTACACATAAAAAATAAGTGGGCTCATTCCTTAAAAGTTGACTTGAGTTGGGTTTCTTGAAAAATTGTTAATTTTTTAAATTTAACCTTTATTTAAAGAACTTAAAGCAGAACCTATAAGTCTATTTTATTTTTAAAAGATAAAAAAAATTAATAAAATAAATAAATATAAATCTAGATATAAAATCTTTATCAAATTTTAAAATAAAGATAATTTTTAATCTAAATCAACTTTATCAAATTCAATAAATACAAAAACTTATATATTATATAATACAACATTAACTAAAATCAAGAAATAGGCTTTGCAAAGTAATTGTGCTTAAGAAATTAGTAAAAAAATCTATCAATATTTCTTTAAAATAAATAAAAAAAACCATCTTAAATCATTTTAATAACATAATACTTGAACCAAGTATCATTCTTCTGGAGAACAACACTTGAAGAGTCACCCAAGCTTGAATTTTTTTTTTAGAACCTATTAAGGTCAGGCCTTGATTCCTAATTCTCCTAAAAAACTCTCAAAATTTTAAGTTTAAATTCTCATTTAAACAAAATTTTTAAGTTTAGTTTTCTAACCCCAGCCTTTATCCACAATTCTAGCTTCTAGACTTTTCCAATTCTTCCATTAACATTCAATCCTCATCTCATTCAAAAATATATATTCTATATTGTTCATGTTATAAATCACATTTTAAAATATTATTTTATTCATAATATAATATGCTTAATAAAATATTATTTACATTTTTATAGTATTATATCTTTTAAACTCATTAATTATGTGAGAAAATATAACATAAATGTAAAGTTTTTTATCTAAATAAAATAAAATAAAATAAAATGTTTATTCTATTTTTAAATAAAGTCATTCATTTAATTATACCTTCTTGATAATTAAAGATATTTTATAATAAAAACAGGATAAAGCATTTCTTTACTCTATGATATGGTATCTTATTAATGTAGGCAGAGATGAAAAAATTTTGACTCTTATTTATACAATGTCACTAATTTTTTATTACAAAATTTTTCTTCTACTTGTTGAGACAAAATATATAATAAAATAAGCCGCAACTCTTTATATTTAATAGAAGTAAAAAATTTTCTACTGTAAGTTAAAATTTTATTAAATTTTTAAAAGAGTTAATAATTTTTTTAAAAACTCTTAATTTAATGTCGACATAAATAAAATAATATATATATTATTAAATATTTTATATATACTCTCTCCAAACTTTAATATCAACCATAATTAATTAATTCATAATTTATAAAAAATATTAATTAAAATATTAAATTATTAAAAATATTCACATTTTTTATTTATATCTTCATTAAATACTCTATATAAAAATTTTGATAATAATAATTATAATTTCAACACATATTTTTTAAAAAAACTAATAAATAAAATAAGAATATAATAAAAAATAAATATAAAAATTATTTAATATTCTATACCTTAAATTAGAAAAGTCGTAAAATATGTATGTCATGTCTTGTGAGTTTGTGACACAGAGGAGTGTATATTTTGCCACCGTAAATAGTTATGAAAGACAATATTCAATACAACTTCTGCCACAAGCCCCGTGAAAATTCACGAGACCATCGAAGTTCGTACACTCTGATCTCGTCTTCCTCTATGGCGGCTCGCACAAATCAATGTACATATATTTCAATCCATATACAATATAAAATTCAGCCAAAAATCACATGAGACAGAAACCTAAATTCTTTTTCACCAAAGGTAAAAATAAAAAAAAAGAAAGAAAACATATTTTTCACTTCACAAAAGAAGATGAGAAAGAGCCAAATGAAACTGCAAATTCAGGAACAAACCAACCCAGATTTTATTCATCAATAGAGGGGAAAAAAAAACGATTCTTTTCTGATCAAACATCAAAGTCAGAACATTCTATAATTCTGTTATTCCGTTCGATGGATCACATGTGCACTGAAGAGGAATCACTCATATGATGGATTACTTGACAGAGTAAACAAAAAATTTTTCGAAAAGAAACAAGAAAATCCCAGAAATATGTACAGGAATGAAGATCAGGTTCAAAGTTGAAACCCATGTTGATGAATCTACCTTGTATTTGTGCAGAGCATACAATCCATGATTCTGGACCAAGCACCCCGGACACGTGGGTACATCCTATTGGAGTAAACTCTTGACTCTCTGAGAATCTCTTCCATGACTTCCACGAACAGAGTTAGGCTTCTCATTGGAGGAACATACAGAGTCAGAGGAACCGCAGAGAAAGCCACTGTGAAGAACAGCTGAATCATTTTCTTTTTTTGGTGTTTTTCTGATATACCCACCAACAAAATTTCAGATCTTTCGAACTTTGACCCAAAAGGGTGCTCGGATTTGAAATCTCTTTCTCGATTCTGAAGTTCAGAGAGAGAAGGGGGGGGATATTCTGGGTTTTGACTTTGATTGAGAGACCCAACAAGACAGGATCAAATTTTTATGAAACCAAAATCGGGATTGGGAATTGGAATCTGAACTTGTTTCTGGGTGTGTGTGGAATGTATAAGTATTAGGTTGTTGAGGAGAGAAAATGGAAAGTCATGAAGACCAGAGAAAGAAAGAGAGGGGGAATTCTGGAAGCGAGAAGAAGATGGGGGACAAGAATTATCTCTTCGGACAAAGAAAAAAAAATTAAAAAAAAACTCAGAAATGAGAATTGAATTAAAGATTTATTATATTATTATTATAATAATAATAAAGAAGTAAGCATGGAGAGGGAGGGTTGGCTGAATAAAGGAGTGACAAGTGTTATGAACAGAGATGGACTACGGCGTCTGGTGGTTGCAGCTTAAAGGTGGGCCTTCCTTAATTTTCTCTTTTCCTATTCGCCTCAAATCGATCCCACTTTTTCACATACAATATTTTACAGATTATTTATGAATTATTATTTATAGATAAAATTAGAAAAGTTCTATCTTTGTTGCTAATTTAAAATTAATTATTTGAAATATTTTTTCATTTTTCTTTTTATACGCAAACGTATATTTCTGTTCAAAGAATCTCATTCAAAATAATAAGTATTAAATTTTGGTATCTCTCCTTAAAAAAAAAATACAATCTTTGATTCATTACATTTTGAAATACTAGCCTTTTTTTTTGGGCTAAACTCAGTCCTATTAATTCACTTGTTTCCTTTTAACTAAGAAAGTTTAGATAAGTTAAAAGGATTCACCAAAATTAAAACATGTCTTCAATTATTTATAGATGTCTCTCGTGCAAAATTTCATATCAGTAATGAGACTATGAATCCATGTCTTCATGCATACAAGACCGATTCATTGCTACCTAGCCAACATTTATTGGCATTTTCATTTCTTTCTATAAACCATACACAAACTTTTTTTTTTAATTGAAGAAATGTATTCATAATTAAAATGAGGTTACATTCATCTTGAGGATGATCCAAATTCTCTATAGAGATAGCCATAATAAACCTATACAAATAAAGGTTGAAAAGAATTTGAATTCTTTCAGGTTGTGTTTGGATGGATGGATTTAAGTTGAAAATTTAAATTTAAAATCTCATATGTAAAATTCACAGATTCTAAATTCTTTGTTTGGATAATATAAAAAATTTAAAATTACAATATTAAAATCCTTTGTTTGGATCTAAAGTAAAATTTTAAATTTTAAATTCTATGTTTGAATTCAAAAGAAACTTAGAAGATTTGTCAAACTCCATGATTCAAATGGCCAACTTTCAACGGGATCAGACAAACAAAGCCAATTGAGACTGTGGCACTGGTGACGACTGGGACGAGACCTTTGACTTCCACCGAGATCAAACTAATGGTAACTTAGGGGACCAGATGGCCAACTTCCACCAGGACTAAACCGACGGTGACCCCAGGCATAGGATGACTGACTTATACCGGGATTGGACCGACAACAATGACAAGGACCGGACGGCTGACTTCTACCGGGACTAAATCGATGACGACAATGGGCATTAAGCGGCAGACTTCCACTAGGACTGAACCGACTGGCATTAGATAGCCGATTTTCACCGGGATCAAACTGACGATGACAGCGAGCACCGAAAGTTGATTGTCCGGTCAGCGTCATTGTCGTCAATTTGATCCTAGTAAAAGTCAACCATTCGATCCCCGTCATTGCCGTCGATCCAATCTTCGTTGTAGTTATCGATTTGATCCTAGTGGAAGAAGGTTGTTCGGTGCCCGTGGTAGCCATCAATCCGGTCCTGTGGTAGCCGTCATTCCAATCCTGGTAGAAGTCAGCCATTTTGGTGCCCTTCATTGTCATCAGTCTGGTGCCGTATGGAAGTCTGCCATTTAGTCCCGGTCATCATCATCAATTTGATCCTTGTGGAAGTTGACTGTTCGGTCTCCGTTGGTCTGGTCCCCGTGAAAGTTGGTCTTCTAGTCCCCATCGTCGTCGGTCTAGTCCTGGTGAAAGTCAGCCATCCAGTTCCCGTCATCACAATCGGTTTGGTTTCAGTGGAAGTCGGCTACATGGTCTCGATCGTCATCGTCGTCAGTCTGTTCTTGGTGAAAGTTGGTCGTCCAGTCATAATTAATTTGATTTCGGTGGAAGTCAGCTGTGTGGTCTAGATTGTCGTTGTCGGTCCGGTCCCGGTAGAAGTCGGCCATCCAGTCCTTGCTGTTGCAATCGGTCCAGTGTCAGTGAAAGTCGATCATGTGGTCCCGGTCATCGTTGTCGATTCAATCTTGGTGGAAGTTGGCCGTCCAATCCTCGTTGTTGCTATCGGTTTGGTCCCGATAGAAGTCGACCGTCCTGCCCTAATCAACGGTGATAGCTTGTTTCTGTTAACTTTGGTGGTTCGATGCAATTACTGTTGGCAGGTTAATCAAGCCTTTATGCATTTAGGTCAAATTATGAAAGAGTTTGGGTTAGGATTTGAAATAATAGGAGTTTAGAAAGGATTTCAAATTACACAGAAATTAAGGAAGAACTTGAATTTGAATTTGAGTCAAATTCAAATTTATATACTTTTAATTATTCAAACAATAGATTTGACTCAAATTCAAATCCATGTGTATCCAAAGATAACATTAAGTTTTATTTAAGTTAAATCTAAAAATTTTGATGGTTCAAATAATCAAATCTAAATATTATCTAAATCTAAAAAAAGGATGACTTTTTTTCGGCCTTAAAAACATTTGAATTTAAATCATTCAAGCTATGAAGTAAATATCATGTTAAAAGTATCTTTGATACCTATGAAGTTATCATCGATAATAACAGTCCCTACAATGAGGTTTATAATAATAGTATTTATCTTATAATTTTATTTGAGTTTTTTGTTTTTTTTTATCATATGAGTATTTATGGCTGACAAGTTCTACTTATTAATACTCGTATATGCAAAAAAAAAAAAGAAGAAAAAAAGAAGAAGAAGAAGAAGAAGTAAAATTGTGATTGGCCATTATTAATTCATATGAACATCTTGACACCTGTTTGGGGAATAAGCGAAAGAATTTTTTTTTTTTTTGGTGCTCAGATCAAAGGTCGAAAAGGAACATTGTTACAAGTGGAATCTAACTTATGGCCTGTACGGAATACACGTGTACCAGATGATTGAGATCCACGAGTGCTTTAGAGCCACCAATAATATTCTTTGCGTGGCATTTCTCTCCTATTTCATCTTATAACGTGTGTCAACAATAAGTAATTACATTTAATCCTTCCAATTAAAGTCGTCTTCTTTTTTAAAAAAATTAATGATATATTTTTTTATTCCATTTGCACGATATGATGAAAAACCTTTGAGCATTACTACCGTCCATTTAAACTAATATGAATCACATTGTGTAGATGATTGTTAAAGAAAATCTTGCAAATATATTGAAAATGTCTTTAGCTATTTGTTTAACATGATTACATATCTCAAGATTTAAAATTAAGACTCTAATATAAGATGATTCAACTTCTTTAACTAGTTGGATCAAGATGATCATTTTTATAAGTCACTTTGCATAGAAAGGTAGATTATTTATTTTCTTCCAATTTTAGTCTTTCACAATTTTCTATAAATAGAATAAAATATTATATACTCCATGAGACTAGTTTAACTAGTGGTTTTGAGTTGAAATTATAGCTATGTAACTGTGTTAAATATTTATTGAAAAAGTTTTGCTACCAATGTGATTTTACCTAACTTGGCTCACAAATTATGAAAAATTGTATAAAAAAATATTTTTAAAATGATACGTAAATTAATTTTTTGGAAAAAAAATCAACAATTTAACTATTACATGCCAGATTTGAATTCAACATTTTAAGAAACTACACTATTTAATGATAATAAATAATAGTACGACTTATTTCGATAAGCTTGTTAGTTGTTGTGCGTGTTTCTTACTCTCCACTTATTCTTCTCATTTTATTCCTTTTGTACTTCCTACTCCTTGATTCCTTCAGTTACAATGAAAGCGGCTGAAATTGATCTTGAAAACAACATGTGTATTTCATCTTGATCTTGAAAACAAAATTAAATTTTGCTGAGACCAAAATCGGAATTGGGATTTGGAATGTAAACTTGCTTTTGGGTGTGTCTAGAATGTACTACCTCCTAACCAAAATATAGGTACTAGTAGCTAATTAATGGTTATAAAAAATTATTAGTTGAAACTCTAATTTTACTGCTAAAAAAATAGCCATTTACATATCTTTTTAATGTCGGTTATAGAAAAAACTGTTATTAAGAAAAGCAATGATAGAAATGTAAAATTGTTTCGACATCTATTAATAGGTCTAACTGATGTGGTAAATGTAAAATAAAAAAAAATAAATCTGGGGTGCTAATAATCAGTATTTTAAAGTCGGCCATCCAGTTCCCGTCGTCACAATCAGTTTGGTTTCAGTGGAAGTTGGCCGCACGGTCTTGATCTTCATCGTCATCAGTCTGATCTTGGTGAAAGTTGGTCGTCCAGTCATAATCAGTTCGATTTCGATGGAAGTCAGCCGTGTGGTCTAGATTGTTGTCGTCGGTCTGGTCCCGGTAGAAGTCGACCATCCAGTCCTTATTGTTGCAATTGGTCCAGTGTCAGTGAAAGTCGATCATGTGGTCCCGGTCATCGTTGTCGATTCAATCTTGGTGGAAGTTGGCCGTCCGATCCTCGTTGTTGCTGTCGGCTTGGTCCTTATAGAAGTCAGCCGTCCTGCCCCAATCAACGGTGGTAGCTTGTTTTCGTTAACTTTGGTGGTTCGATGCAATTACTGTTAGCAGGTTAATCAAGCTTTTATGTATTTGGGTCAAATTATGAAAGAGTTTGGGTTAGGATTTGAAATAATAGGAGTTTAGAAAGGATTTTAAATTACACAAAAATTGAGGAAGAACTTGAATTTGGATTTGCGTCAAATTCAAATTCATATACTTTTAATTATTCAAACAATAGATTTGACTTAAATTCAAATCCATGTGTATCCAAAGATAATATTAAGTTTTATTTAAGTTAAATCTAAAAATTTTGATGGTTCAAATAATCAAATCTAAATATTATCTAAATCTAAACAAAGGAGTGCATGACTTTTTTTCGGCCTTAAAAACATTTGAATTTAAATCATTCAAGCTATATAATGAAGGCCTTATTTTTTTTTTTAATTTCAATCTCAATGAAGAGAATTCGGATTCAGAATGATAACTAGGGAACATGAAGTGTATTGTCCTATTGTAATGGCACTTGTAGCATATGGGACGTGATGGTTCAAAGTATACATACAAAAAGTCACAATATTCATTAATCATAGAAAGCTTAGACATTGATTAATTATTAATTATTGAAGTTATTTTGACGAAAATGCCATAATTATTTATTGACTTAACCATTAAGAACAAGGACATGCCATCATATCTTGATTTTGTTTCTTTTTGCTCTGCTTATTGTTTACTTTTTTTCTGTTACAAGTTTTTTGCCTTTTTTTTTTTTTTTGTCGCTTGTACTTCTATGTGGCGATTGAAAGCAAAACAAACGTACATGACTATTTGATGCATACCATTATAATCATTCAAAAAAAAAAAAAATTATCCACTCACATGGTTGGTTCTTTTTGGCAATGTGGTTAAGAAAAGGTTTAACCCTGATTTTAAAATTTTGCACACCATTGGTGGGTAAGGTAAATATAATAAAACGTAAAAATAAAAATATCTTTTGTGCTATAAAATGAAAGAAGTTGGTATGGAATAATGAAAGATATATAATAGGTATTATATTCTGACTATTAAAAAATAATTTTTTTTTTTTCAATCAGACCACCCTGGTTCCTGAAAATCATATTGGGCTCTAATTGATCTGAATTAAGTTAGATATGTTATCTAAAATATTCTAAAACTAGATTACTATTTATTATGTTATTATTAAGATATGTTATTTGTTATTATTGAGAGATATTATTTGACATAATATTATTGTAAATAGTCATTATTAAGATGTATTATATATATTATTATTATGTTCTTTACAATAGTAATGTACATGACATTTTTTAATCTTGCCTAGTTTCTCTCTTTTGCTTCTAATAGCTTTCAATATTTTAAAGATATTTTACTATTTATTATGCCCTTATTGAGAGATACTATTTAATATGACATTATTGTAAATAGGTATTATTAATTTGTATCTTCCTTCCTCTATATATTAGGTTCTTCATAACAATAATATGCATGGCATTTTTAATCTTCTTTTTTTTTTCTCTTTTGTTTCTGATAGCTTTCAAGATAATTCAGAAATGATATACTCTCTTAGGTCTTATTTATAACACAAAGAGAGAAGACTTTTTTTTATCTCATTTATAAGTTATATCATTAAATTTTTATTACAAACTTTACTTTTATCCTCCATTGAATATTGAAGAGAAAAAATATACTATTAAAGAATGTATATTTAATAAAAGTAGAGTGAAGAACTTATTAAATTTTTACATAAAGTTAATGAGATTTAATATTTTTTAATACCGATAAAATATATTGAAGGTAACTTAGAAATAGGATATAATGTTTTACATACTCATTATTTTTGAACCTATTATTTACTATTAAATTAGCACAATTTAATTTCCTGACAACTTAGCTATGTGGTTGTTGGTAAATTCATTGTTTGGGACTACCCAGATCCAACATATTATTAATTTTTTTATTGAATGTGATGCATTATTTTTTTTTTTCTTCACATCAAGAGGAATAAGATTGGTTCTATGCAGCCTATTTATGTTTCGGATGAAATGTCAATTTTTAAGAAATAAATATATACCTAATGTAATATCTCGTTCCTATGTTCTTGAATTTTTTACAATAATTGATAGTAGCAGTAGTTATCTTTTACACACATACATAAAGATTGAGAAGTGTTTGGTTTAACGGGCTAAGAAATTTGAATCAGTTTCTCTTAAAACCTGAAATTTGTAGCCACGTTAAGTAAATATCATGTCAAAAGTATCTTTGATACCAATGAAATTATCATCGATAATAACAGTCCCTACAATGAGGTTTATAATAATAGTATTTATCTTATAATTTTATTTGAGTTTTTTTTTTAATCATATGAGTATTTATGGCCGACAGGTTCTATTTATTAATACTCGTATATGCCAAAAAAAAAAAGCAAGAATAAGAAGAAGAAGTAAAATTGTGATTGGCCATTATTAATTCATATGAACATCTTGACACATGTTTGGGATAAAAGGGGAAAGAATTTTTTTTTTTTTTTGGTGCTCAGATCAAAGGTCGAAAAGGAACATTATTACAAGTGGAATCAAACTTATGGCCTGTAAGGAATACACGTGTACCAGATGATTGAGATCCACGAGTGCTTTAGAGCCACCAATAATATTCTTTGCGTGGCATTTCTCTCCTATTTCATCTTATAACGTGTGTCAACAATAAGTAATTACATTTAATCCTTCCAATTAAAGTCATCTTCTTTAAAAAAAATAAAAATTGATGATATTTTTTTTTATTCCATTGCATGATACGATGAAAAACCTTTGAGTATTACTACCGTCCATTTAAACTAATATGAATCACATTGTGTAGATGATTATTAAAGAAAATCTCGCAAATATATTGAAAATGTCTTTAAGGTATTTGTTTAACATGATTATATATCTCAAGATTCAAAATTACGACTCTAATATAAGATGATTCAACTTCTTTGACTTGTTGAATCAAGTTAATTATTTTTATAAGTCACTTTACATAGAAAGGTAGATTATTTATTTTCTTCTAATTTTAGTCTTTCATAATTTTCTATGAATAGAATAAAATATTATATACTTCATGAGACTAGTTTAATCAGTGGTTTTGAGTTTAAGTCATGGCTATATAATTGTGTTAAATACGTATTAGAAGAGCTTTACCACTAATATGATCCTACCTCGCTTGGCTCACAAATAATGAAAAATTGTATAAAAAATATTTTTAAAAGGATGCGTAAATTAATTTTTTGGGAAAAAAATCGACAATTTAACTATTACATACCGGATTTGAATTCAACATTTTAAGAAACTACACTATTTAATGATAATAAATAATAGTACGACTTATTTCGATAAGCTTGTTAGTTGTTGTGCGTGTTTCTTACTCTCCACTTATTCTTCTCATTTTATTCCTTTTGTACTTCCTACTCCTTGATTCCTTCAGTCACAATGAAAGCGGCTGAAATTGATCTTGAAAACAACATATGTATTTCATCTTGATCTTGAAAACAAAATTAAATTTTGCTGAGACCAAAATCGGAATTGGGATTTGGAATGTAAACTTGCCTTTGGGTGTGTCTAGAATGTACTACCTCCTAACTAAAATATAGGTACTAGTAACTAATTTATGGTTATAAAAGTATGTTAGTTGAAACTCTAATTTCACTACTATAAAAATAACCATTTACAAATCTTTTTAATGTCGGCTATAGAAAAAATTGTTATTAAAAAAAAAAAGCAATGATAGAAATGTAAAAATGTTTCCACATCTATTAATAGGTCTAACTGATGTGGTAAATGTAAAATAAAAAAAATAAATCTGTAACTTGCCTCGTCGGTTATCAAAGTAACCGATGTGGTAAGTGAGAAACGATGTCGGTTTTCATACAACAGATGTTATTTCTCATTTACAAAGCTGTGTAATCTTACTTAGTTTCATTTTTGTGTTTTCCTTTCAGGTTCCACTCTTTCCACTCTCTCTCACCATAAAGTTTCATCCTTTAGCCATTGTCGTCGTCTGTGAGTCAGATTGCCGTGAAGTCCTTCATCATTGCTGTGAAGCTATTTGATGCCATCGACACCACTGTGGGTATTTCGTCCTCCTTCAATCTCTTGTTTTTAAGGTTGTAGACTCCATTTGCTTGATTCCTTGTTCCCTTTTCTTTCATTGAGATTAAGACTTCTTAAGATTCATCTTTTAGTGGCTAATTTCATCTTCCTCCTCTTCCATTGCAATATGTTAAACGTTTAAGTGAGTTTTTTGGGTTGCATTTCCTTCTCTTGATTCCTAGTAAGTCTCTCATTCATGTTGTTCTATATTTTTATAGATTTATGAAAATGAAAATAGCTAAGTATATATAAAAATGAATTTTTTTTGTTTCTATTCTGTATTTGCTTAGTAAAATTATTTTTCATGATTTTTTAATTATTTTATTTTTCTATAATGTGAAATATATTTAGGGGAATTAAATTTACTTTGATGAATTTTGTTTTAGAATTGTTGTGTTTCAAATTGTATTGCTGGATATAATTTTGTAATTGTTGAATTTTTTTAATAATGTTTATAGACTTGAATTTTATTGTTGTTGAGATTTGAATTGAATTTGATTGTTATTAAAACTTTGGGAGGTCCTATTTTAAAGGAAAACTCTACCAAAAAATTTTCTAATCATTATAAAGTTTTTTAATTATTTTCTATCTCTATAATATGGCCTATGTTAATTTTGGGGAATTAAATTTATTGTAATGAATTTTCTTTATACTTGATAAAATGTATAATTATGATAGTAAGGTTTGAGAATTGTTATGTTTCTTGTTATTGCTTGATGGAATTTTATACATGTTGAACTTTTGGGATGTTCTATTTTAAAAAAAAAAAACACTCTGTCGAATTTTTTATACTAATGTTTATAGAATTTGACTTCATTGTTGTTGAGATTTGAATTGATTTGAGTTGAACTTAATTGTTGTTAAAATTTTCAGAGGTCATATTTTAAGGAAAAACTTAGTAAAATTTTTTGTCTAATCTTTACAAAGTTTATTTTTGACAATTAAATAATGGATTGTAGTTGGATGAATTTTATGAGAACAAAAAGAATATGATAATGGAGTGGAACATTTTCTTGCATTCGCTAAAAAGAATGTTCCTAGTAAAAATAGACAGTATTTTTATCCTTGTGTTAAATGTTGGAATGAGAGTTGACTGGATATTGATAAAATAAGAGAGCATTTGCTTTATGATGAGATAAATTTTAGGTATAGGAAATGGATATAGCATGGCAAAATTGAAAGATTGAGTTTTATATCCCAAGAGAAAGAAGTAAGTAAGATTGCATGGGATGATAGAATAGAGGATATGATTTGTAATATTGAAATAGAGTCCTTTGTGCAAGTACATGCATATGAGAGCTTGTAGAGCGATGCAAAGAAGCCTTTGCATTCAGGGTGTAAAAAATATACATGTTTGACAAGTGTCTTGAGATTGGACAATTTAAAGGCAAGATATAGATGGATCGATACAAGTTTACTTGGTTGCTTGAATTGTTGGCAAGTATGTTTTCCAACAATAATATGCTTCCCAACCATCACTTTGAGGATAAGAAAATATTGTACCCAATAGATATGCAATATAAAAAAAGACATGTTTGTCTTAATTGTTGTGTGTTACATAGAAAGGAGTATAAAGGGCTACATAACTATCCAAAACATAGGGCTTCATGATGCAAAGCAAAAAAAGATATTGGTGGTGATGGTAATGAGATCATTAAAGGCTCACCTTTAAAGGTGTTATGGTATCTTCTAATAATACTATAATTTGAGCATTTGTTTTCTGATGCCACGAAAGCAAAGAACTTGATATGGTATTTTGATGAGAGAATAAATGATGGTAAATTTTGGTACCTTGCTAATTCTCTTCAATGGAAAATAATAGATAAAAAGTTTTCTAATTTTGGTAGTAAGCTAAGAAACTTTGACTTGGATTTTGTATGAATGGAATTAACCTTTTCAATAATCACAATAGCACTTATTGTTTGTAGCCAATTCTTCTAGTGATTTACAATTTACCTCTTTAGTTGTGTATGAAAAGCAAGCATATATTGTTGGCCATGATGATTCCTGGACAAAAACAACTCAAAAAATGATATTGATATGTATTTGCCACCCTTGATTGAGGACTTAAAGATTATATGAGAGGAAGGCATTGATGTATTCGATTCTTACTGTTAACAGTCCTTTACGCTATGTGCCATAATTTTTTGCACAATAAATGACTTTTTTACATATGAAAACTTGTCCGGATATAGTCTGAAAGGGCATAAAACATGTCTTATTTATGAAGAAGGTACGCACTCTCAACATCTAAAGCATGAAAAGAAAATGGTTTACGTTGGTCATATAAGATTTCTTGATCGGTAACACCCTTATCATAGATTGAAAAAAGCATTTAGTGACTCACAAAAGTATGAATTTTCTCCTAAGGCATTAACTAGGGAGAAAGTTTACCAATGGGTGAAGATGATCAATGCAGCCTTTAGTAAGAATTAGAAGGCTATAAGTGAGAAGAATTTGTAAAAAAAGAAGTCTATCTTCTTTAATTTTCTACGTTGGTAGTGTTTTAATGTTAACACTAACAGAAGGACTAAAGATGAGATAAATGCTAGATTGGATTTGACTAAGATACGAATGAGAGAATGGCTATTTACACGTCGAGAAGAGCAAAAGATGACTTATCTGCCCCCTATAGCTTACATACTTTCAAAAAAAGAGAAAGCAAGCTTTTGTTGGTTTATACGGTATCAAAATGCCCTAAGGATATTCTTTTAATGTGAAAAATCTTGTATTAATGAAAAATTTAAAGCTAATAGGTTTAAAGTCTCATGATTGTCATATATTGATGCAACCATTATTATTGGTGGCTATTCGAGTCATATTGAAAGATGATGTGAGGCATACAACTATAAGGTTGTGTAGTTTCTTCAATTCTATTTGTAGCAAAGTTTTTGACCTTGATAAGTTAGATAAATTGAAAAACAAAAGTTATATCATTTTGTACCAACTAGAGATCTACTTTCCTTTAACTTTTTTAATATTATGGTGAATTTAATTATTCATTTAGTGAGAGAAATAAAGCTCTACGATCTTGCTTGTCTTGTAAGTAAGGGAACATGATGGGTCAAAGTGAAAAGTATATGCCTTGAAGAGTGTTGTAAACTCATCTTTATATCTTAAATAACATAAAAGAAGTCCAGTGCTACTTACATGCCCATAAAAAGATGTTGAAGGACAAAAATACAAAAAAGAATTATATGTAGCTAGTAAATGAACATAACAAGACATTCAGCAAGTGGTTTAAGGAAAAGGTTTGCAATTAACCCAATATGTCTGATACAATAAAATGATCAATTGAGGGGCCTTGTTTTGAGATTGTATTAGAGCAGATTTGACATAAATAGATATTCATTCTATATAAAAACCTAAGATGAAAACAATACTATTTAGAATAATGGAGTACTAGTGGTAGTTGAAGCTTAGCATTTTCTAGTTTGAAAGATAAAAACCCAAAATGAGCACCCATGCCCTATTATAGGATTGTTGAAGAGATTTGAGAGATTAACTACATTAAATTCAAAACTGTTGTTTTCAAATGTAAGTGGGCTCATAGGAGTGGCATCCAAACATACAAGATTGTTGAATTTTCCTTAGTGGATCTCAGTATGGTGGGTCACATTGATGAGCCTTTCATTTTAGCAAATTGAACTAAACATAAGTTTTATGTAACTAATTTAGCAAATAAGCAATTGTCTATTATTCTTCAAGGTAAAAGACAAACTATTGAAGTAGATGGTAATGATAAATCTAGTTTTGATTTCAATGAGACCCCACCTTTTACAACTTCAATTAAGTAAAGTAGATGGGACAGATAATGAATATGCTATTAGAGATGATCATTCTATAGAAATTTAGGAGAATAAATAAAGTACTGGTTTTTATTTTGTTTATATTTGTTCTTGCTCTTACTTATATTTTTATATTTCTAATCCATCTATCTCACCTTGTTATTTTCATTAGGCATATGAAGGGTTCTGAAGGAGGTGATAATACTACTAATTCATTGGTAAGAAAAGGGATAGAGGGTTTACAAAATTGAAAGAGTTAGCCATATATCTTAGGACTATAAAGAGGTTAAATGTTGAACTTAGTACAAATTTAATTCCACTTGGCATTGAGAGATATTGATTTATTAGCTTCATTGGACTTAAGCTCATGAAAAAAAGGATTGGAGACAAATACCACAAGCTATTAAGGATCAAGTTTGGGAAGAAATTTTGTTCAGCATTATAAACTTTGTAAATGTTATTTTTGTAGGATTTTTTTTACTTTTAACTTACTCAAGACTTAATCACTTTGCAGCTAACCTACAACATTTCTGCTACCCCTAATATGAAAAAATATTAGTTAAAGAATATTGTTGAATGATGGAAGGGTTTCAAGTCAAAACTGACTAAAGAGTACATCTGTGAAAATGGAAAAATATGGGCTAGGATCATGTTAAGGATACAATTTCTTGGTCAAGTCACTTAGAGATAATTAGTGGCATCCCATAACTACCCTGAATTTCAGATAATAAGTTGTCACTTGATTTTTATATAATATTATTTTATATGACTTTACTGATTTAATTTTTTTCATAGAAATTAAGTGCCGCAAATAAAGTAATACAATCACAGAATCTATATCATCGTTATATGCTCGTGGGGGGTATAAGAAAGTTGAGTGAAAGCTGATTAAGGAAGATCAAAAGAAAATGGAGGAAGCAGCAAAATCAGACACTAACATTGCTATTTAGCCCCCATCACTCCTAACTCATCAAAGAAATTGAAAGGCTGGGAGGATTAAGAAAGGGGAGTATATCACTTAATAGGTTACTGCAACTATTAAAAAGATAGTAAGTAATTAAATAGATTTAAATTTATGATTAATTATCTTTAAAGATTAAGTAGCTACTTGGCTCGTATGTTATAGGATTCACTTAAAGAGCAAGCTTCCCAAGGTTCCTTTACTCCAAGTGGAAGGATGGGCATTCTATCAATTGTAATTGAAAAGCCAAAACATCCCAATCGAGTTAGAGAGGTTAATAGATGAGTTGGTCTCAAGCAGTATCGTAAACTAGTTCTATGAAGCTCTCTAAGGGTTATGTTAAGAGATAAGATCCTTTAGTTGGTAGCCAAGGTTAGGGACGATACTTGAGCCAAAGTTCAATAAGAGACTCAAGTCAAGGTTTGATAAGAGGTAGAGTAAGAGTTTTGTGAATCATTCTAATAATAGTATAGGTTCATGAAGAAATGAAATCTATGGCCACTGGCATGACAGTTCTGAGAGTTAATCTTGCACCCTAAGTTTGTATTTAATTTAACATAGATGTGTGTTTAATTTAATTTAATTTAATATAGATTTGTATTTCATCCAGATCTCCCCTATGATGCCAAGCCCAAGCACAAAAGGTAGCGATAATTCATAGGGGATAATGGCACCTATACTAGTTAAACTTGATCCTTCAGTACCAGATGATAATAACGAATTTTTTTGTTATCTTTGTCTAAAAATTCCAAAAAGATGTATTGTTGCTAAAGGTAAAATCTATAAGCTTGGGTCTACAATCCATTATCAGAAGATTAAAGCAGACCAAATTAGTGTGACAATTACACGTGTTCAAAACGGTGAGAATAAAGCATAATAGCCATTTTCCACTTCCAAGATTACAACAGTTGGCCGAGGAAAAGGGTTTTTTATTCTATAGCCTAAAATTGTGTTAGAAATAAATACAACATCGCTAGAGGTAAAGAACAAGTTAACATTATGTTTTTTCCTTTGAATTAATTATTTTTTCCTATAACTCTTTCATTTATGTTTTAATAGGAACCTAAAAATGCTATTAAATTTTCCTACCTAGAGCAATTGCATGAAATTTAAAGAAATGAAAGAAGGAATTATTATTAAAATACCACTAGGGATTGTGGCTATGGAAAAGGGATATGATTTTGGATTCCACAACAGAGATCTCAAGGAGTTCTTAAATTTAAAGGAGTTGGACATATTGTGGGCTAAATTGAGAATCTTGTAATTTTTCTATCTATTTTCTTTATTTTTTTATCATTTTTTTGTGTATCACTAACATTTTGATCTCATTTCAATTATAGGTATCTCTATAATATTTGTTATGCAATGGAAAAAGCAAAACACATTTTGATTTTTGTGCTACTGAAAGCTGTATAAAAAGCTCACAAAGTAGTATATAGGAGAATGGCATCTGTGATGAATCATATGTTAGATATAAAATTGCCATGTTATTTTAGTGCTAATTATTAATGGGTAAGAACTTTTTATTCATGCATGTGTAGTATATATAAATATGTTTGTATTATCTAATGCCTATTAAATTTTTATATATTG
>NW_026555876.1:0-47393 GCF_029017545.1 Prosopis cineraria | reverse complement strand
AAAATTAAACAACAAATTACCTATAGAATGTGAAGCCCAAACAAATAAAATGAAGCATTTTAAAATACCTCAATGGGGTGGGATTCTGCAAGGCCATCTAATTTAAGCCCTCAGTCGTTCATGAAGAAATTGAGACCATATTTTCCACTCAGGAAACAAGCTATCAGTTGCTAGATAGCTAACCTGAGTACACCAATCATCAAGAAGAAGAATAAGAATGAGACACTATGATAGCAATGATAAAAAAACATATGAGCTATAAATCTTACCCATGTTGCAAAACCTTCATTCAGCCATAAATGTGTCCACCACTCATTGTAACAAGATTGCCAAACCATTGATGAGCCAATTCATGAGCTACAACAGTAGCACCTTAACAGAAACCACAGAAAATTTTTTACAATTGAACATCTAGCAATCAAAATTAGTTTTACCACAATGAATAAAGAAACTTTGAAAATAAGCAAACTACCCTCTGCTTATTGGCAGCAGCAGAATTCTGATTCATCATAGAGTAAAGCAGTCTCTCGATATGTAACCAACCATAATTCTCCATGGCTCCCCAGCCGCAAAATCAGGAATTGCAATCATATCCAATTTGGCAGAGAGTAAGGGGTTTCAAAATAACTGTCATGTTATCATATTAGTGGTGTATTGAATGACAAATGATGCAGCCTGGCCATCTAAACCTAGCAATGTAAACTGACTACCACAACATTTCATGTAATCCAAGATATCCACCTAACTTGACTTCGTAAACCTAAGATCTGATTATTGACAGCAAAAATGGATTGAAAACAGGAACCTGAAAAAGTCTGATGCATTATAGGATCATACAGGTAATTTAAGATGGATTACAAAATCCCCCTCTTTAAACACACGCACGCACTCACGCACACATTTATTCATGTTAATTAATCATTTTCTTTGCCTTACCTTTAGAATGCCAAACTTCTTTGGAAACATAAAATTAGACTGAACTGCAGTGTAAGATCAAATCATGAAAATAGATTAATTGAAGAATATGTGGAAGCCCGTCATGAGGGTGTTATTGTATCTTCTCCCCACCCCCCCCCCACGTCAATTTCATTGATGTACTTAGGCTATGGACACAAAAATTTTAAGATCAGGAATAAAATAGTCCCAAAAGTTTTGAGTGATATATTAAACTTGCAGGGAAATCAACTTTTCAGGGGTGGTTTTTATTAGATTTTCCCCAAAAAAAAAGATTTTAACAGCTCAAACTTACTGTTTGAATAGTTCCAATGTCTTCACAGCAACATATAGTGCAAACTTCCCCTGATTTGCCTTACCAACTTGACAGTAAACTCGGACGTTTTTCACCCCTGTAAGAATGTTAAATTGCAGTAAAGAAAAATGACTAATACAACCTCAAGTCCCATAGGGCGCATGATATTACCATCAGAGGTATGGTCTTCCACAAAATCAAACAACCAACAACAACTGCAACCAAATATGTAGACATGATTGGCGATTCTTGATATGAAACTGTTTAGTATTGCCATTTATTTTTTTCTTCAATGACTGGCATGTTGGAAAGGGCTGTGAGCTCTGAAGGCACGTCCAATGTGATCTTGAAAGTAGCCTGCAAGGTCAACCTCCTGTGAATAGTGTGCCCAAAATCAAACTATTCTTCATTTGTTAGCACAATAAAAAACCAAAAGTCCATCAAGCCTGCCCCACCTAAAATGGCCTTAGCACCTAAGCAATGAACCAAAGGACGGCTTATTTACTTGAAACCCTACACTTTTGTTCCAAAATTCAAAATTCTACCCATCAAAATGCTTAGAAAAGGTGTGTTTACTCTAGAAGGTGGGACACAGACAGACCTTGCAAGCAGGTTCATCCCAGCAAGGAAAGCATTTTCGGCATCACTGGTTCAAACTGAGTAACAGCCATATTCTTCTTCTCACCATTATGCTCATATTTGCTACAAAAGGATAAAAGAAAACCCAAAACCATTTTCAATATATGCTGGATTATTAAAAAAAAAATACTGGTTTACGACAGAAAAGCATTTGTAAATTGACATCCATCAAGTTTCCAGGTTAAAAATTGAAAAAGTGTAATAACTATAAAAATCTTGTACCATATGTGCTATATGGTTTGTTGTAAAAGACACGGACTTTGATCTTGGAAAGTTTTGAACTCGGCAAAATCAACAAAGTTGATTAAAAAAGAAAAAATCAGTAATCAAAGTGCAGCAGAGTTCAAGTTGTCAAATCATTTTATTTGAGCTTTTGGGTACCAGTACAAACTTCAAAAACAATAAAAAAATGCCTAACAATTTTACCTTCTGTAAAATCCTTTCATTCTATCATTCAGGTTCCTTCAAATTGAATAGTCAAAACACCTAACCCAATCGGCAGGGTGTCTGGAAACTCTAATACCAGAATCTCGTCTTGTTCAAACAGCTCGACTCTTGAAGGCTTGAAAACCTGCATAGACATCCTCTCATTCTACATCAGCAACAACCAATAGAACTGCAAAGTTTTAAAAATCCTCTCACCCTCTCATAGCCTAAAAATATAGATGCAAGAACTGCAAAGTTATCAATCAACACCACATTAGCTCAAAATCAGATAAAATAAACCAACAAGCGAGTCTTACCATAGCAAAATCAATTACGTCCATTTGTCTACTACAAAATGCTCAAAGTGGGGGAAGGCGCGCTTAACCTTCTAACAAGTTGCAATTAGCGACATTTACCGTAGATGCAATATCCGTTCGTGCATCCAGATTCTCGTGAGAGAGCACCGAATCAGAAACCATGGATCTAAACATTTTTTTTTTTTGTAAAATTTAGCTCTATTCATCTTATGGCAGTTCGAATGCGAGAGAGAAGTTTCAATAGGACAGAGTCTTTATCAAGAGCTCAACAACAATAACAAGAAAAAGCTTATCCCACCAAGCGGAGAATGAAGAGCTCGGGAAAAAATTAACAAGCTATAGAACAGAAAAGGTTGACCAACACTCGCCCATCGACCAATGCTAGTGTGAACTATGAGTCCAGAGGGGGGAAAAACAAACTTGTAAAACTTCCGGCACCATACTTGGCCCCTGAAAGTCTTGTACAATTTTTTTTTTAACAGTCTTGCACGAAGTACGCTCTAAAATATAGTATAACTGCCATCATAAGCAACCCCTCTCTTCCGATTTTGAAAAGGGAAAAAAAGGACTCGATACCTTAGAGGAATCTCGGTTTGTGAAGGATGCGGCATCGTCACTGACGGAGAGCTCAGCGGCATTGAGAACGATGTAACTGGTAGCGGCGACGATGTTGAGGTCAATGGCGACAGAGCCAGAGAAGCAGCAGGCGACGAGGTCAGGTTGGAGCCTTACGTCGTATCGTTTCGGAACAGCGAATTTGGGAAGACGAGGCTGACCCTTGAACTGATCCATTCTTTCTGCTGGTAGGTGACGGACAAAACAGCGAGGTATTCACTTGGGTTCCGGTGACAGCCCTGGGCAAACGAGTACCCAATTTATATGCAGTGTCTTAAGGTGGCTTTCCAGCCCCAAGTCTAGGATTGGGGAACCTTTGTTTTTTAGATGAAATAGTAAATTTAATTATAGATTATTTTTTAAATAGCATCTAATAATTTAAACTATTATATATTTTAAAATAAATTATAAATTTTTAATCACAAACTATTTTTTTAAAATACTAGATAACTAATACTATGAAAAATTTCAAAATCCACTTTCAGTATTTTTCCAATCCGATCTCCAAGTTGGGAGATGAAGTTTCTGTTGTAGCAGTGCATGGGTATATTTGAAATCCTAACTCATGGGTATATTTGACGGCATCGTCACCATATTTGAAAGCTTATATATCTGAACATGGATCTCCCCGTGATGCGATGAAGACAATAAGGAGATAAAAACAACAGCATATACTTAGATCGAACCTAAGAAAATTTTGTAGTTCAAAAATTCATCTTCCTTAAATTTGTTTAAAAGTCAACCTTGCATTTTTTTCTTTTTTTTGGTTCTTTGAGAACTTTGTAGCTTCCTTCTCATGCTTTACACTCTTTCAAACATGTTGTCAAAGTTTCAAAGTCTAGCAAGCATCCACTATGTGAAAACTCATAATTCATCTACCTGTATTGTTAGTCATTTGCTTGGTCATTAAACACATCAGCTCCCATCCCATTAGTCAGTCGCCTTGGCATTTTTCAAGGCAGTTATTGAGCTCTATCGATCTTTGATTTAGTTTTATATTCTCTAGGGACAAATAATCGTAATAGAGAAAGGATTCGATTAAGAAAAACAAAATTATGAGGACTAAAGAAAAACTCCTTGAAAGTATAAGGATTGGAGAACTTTTTTTTTTCAAAAAGGAAAAATCAATTGATAAAAATATTCTGGCTTATAACTCTAGAAGTTGTGGGTGCTAAAATTGAAATAAAAATATGATTTGGAAATTAGAAAAAAAGGTTGAAATGAAAACCTAAGTTGGAATTTATAAAAATATGATTTTGAATGTCTTTAAATTAAGCATATTATTTTCATATTTATGTTCCAATTCAAGAAATATCAAAAGTCAAAGTTAAAAATATGTATGTAAGTTGTAAATATCTGAAACATGAATACAAAAAATTACTTAATTAAAAACGATCTTTATTCAGGCTTCTAGACAACCGCTTTAAAAAAATTCCAGTTTAGTTTTTTCAATTTTAACTAGATGCCTCCTTGTTAATTAACTTTTTTAATGCGATATGCAAGTAAAGAATCAAGGCCTTTAATCAATATTTTAAAATCTCAAAGTCCTAAAATGTTAATGCTTTCTTTAGTGTCATTTCCCTGAATACGTTTCGGTGTTTGGCTGTGATTAATTTTCTAAGGACTGAATTATTCCTTTCCATGAAGAAATATCAAGTATCGACTTTTTTTTTTCCTACAGCCATGATGAAATAGTAATGTTCCTGATAAGATGATGTAAGCAAAAAATTAGTATCCTTTTCATAATCATTATTTTAAAATCTCAAAGTCCTAAAGTGTTATTGCTTTCTTTATTTGGTCCCAGATTATTATTTCCTCTGAATAAGTTGAGGTGTCTGGCTGTGATTAATTTTCAGTACTGAATTATTTCTTTCCACGTAGGAAATCTCAAATGTCAACTTTTTTGTTTTGCAACTGTGATAAAATAGTAATATTCCTCATAAAATGATGCGAGGAAGATATTAGTATTTTTTTCAAAACCATCAAAAAAATTATTAAAAAGACTTGACTATCATATTTATTGTTGAAAAGAACTTGAAATATTAGGTCTTTAGCTGTCAATAATTTTATAGTGTAAATAACTTAAATGCTCTCAATGGTTAAAAAAAAAAAAGATTGAGTGAGATCTTTCACTATATACATGTCACATAAGGTTAGGTTTTTTTATAATAATTTATTGAGTGCTAAAGGACAAGGTCCTTTAGTGCCAATGTGTTAAACAAGCTTCTTCAATATTAATATGTCACATAAGATCCTTCAATGTCAAAATATTTGCAACTAATGTGTATCTATGCAAATTTTTTGTATATAACAAAAGATCTTGCATACTCTCTTTGGTCTTATTTGTAACATCCTAAAAATTAGTCTAAGATTAATTAAGTCAATCAAAGACAAATATGTAATTTTAGAAGAATATTTAGAGATAAATAATCTTAATTAGAGAATTATTATTGAATTTAATTTAAAATAAATTGTAAATCCTGAATTGTGATTTTTTTAGAAATAGAAATAACAACAACAACAACAATAACATTATTATTACATAAAAAAGAAGAAGAAGAAAAGGGGATGGTTATGTGTGTTTGATACACACACAAAAAATTAAAGAAAGGGAGAAGGGACGCTGGTGTGTGTGCGCGCACATTAAATAAAAAAAAAAAGATAGTCACTGAATTCACTTTAAAAAAAGGTCCTTAGTATATATATTATTATTATTATTATTATATAAAGATACGAGGAAAAGATGTGGGACCCATACCCATTTTAAAACACACTCAATACCTTTTTCATTTGTCCTGATCCCTTCTTCATATTTTCGTGCATGCAATAGAGAAGTGCAAAAAAGAAAAAGAATAGAGCGAGAGTGCCACCGACGATAAGAGCTAATTTAAGAGATAGAGCTCTATGATAGAATATTTTATATGAAATACATTTTATATTTTAAGACTAGATAATTATTCTAAATACATTTTTTATGAGTATGATCATATGGCGGGAGTTCGCCTTAGTAAAGAAGCTAGCGGTTGTGTAAAATTCATATGATACTTGGCTATTAATCGATACTCCTAGGGGTTATAGTCACTACTTATCATGTAAGGTATTGTAGTATTGTTCCTATTGATGGATTTAACCCTACTAGTCCACCTGGAGTTTTGGATAGAGCTAATCTTGAGTATGACACCCCATAGTGTGCAATTTGGGAAAAATTGTGTTCATAAATGAGTAAGGTAATCTTGACCTAATAGCCCCTCACAATATAATTAAGGCCTTGGGTAGTCTCACCACATGGATGATCCCTTCTAATTGTTAGCCCATGAATTTCATGTCATAGGAAATAAGGGAGGATATAAGGAAGAGATTGATCATGCATATTATTATTATCATGCCATTTCAGTGATTGATGGCTATGTTGAAAATATGATTGTAATTGTGAAAATGAGAATATGTGATAAATATGTAAATAATCTATATGTGGCCATTTGTGCAATTTTTGTATGAATTTTCAGTATTTACGGGCAATCATGCCAATTTTGTACTTAATTTTGTTATTAAGATTATTCACATGAGTTAGATATTAATGTGATTAACATATTCTTAATGTGATTGTTTACATGGTTGCCTCGATGAATTTATTAGCCACTTGCATTTATAATTAATTATCATCTATATTTGTATAACTTAGATGTACCTTAGTTATTAAGTGGTTGTACTCACCCTTTTCTTTTAACATATTACAAGAGCTGGCTCATTTAAGGAGAGCAGAGGAAAGGAGCATTAGGCCAAGTGATAGTTATAACTTCTGTAGGCTTTGCTCTTTTTATTTTGATATGCGTATTTAGTTTATAATATTGTCAATTAGGATAATATATTATTGATCCATTTGCATTATGAGTTTTGTGTTGGGTGAAAATATATTTTAGGCCATTGAGAATGTTGTTTAATGCTTGTGTTTATATTAACGAGTTAAAATATTTGTGCAAGTGAAAATAGTTATTATATGCATGATTTGAGAATTTGAATATTGTTATGGCCTCCCTTTGTGTTTTGTTGTTTAAGGGTGAGTGGTTGATATTAATCATATATAAATGAAAAGAAAAATTCATACATATGATGAGCTATTAATAAATATATGATATATAGAGTATAATGACTAAGTAATTGTCATTATGATAAATGTAATTGAGACCTTAACCCCCTGTTGCTAGTTATGGAAGGGTTTGAGTGGCCAAGTGTTATATTATATATATATATATATATATATATATCGTGGAGTAGGGCATAGAGAGAAAATAAAAGGTAAAATTTTTCTCTTATGTTGTGATGTGTTTCCTTTATCATGCTTCCGCATATGTTTGTGTGATGATTTAAGCGCTAATTTAAGACACCCTACTACACTATTTATAAGTCGCTTTCAGTATGTTTCATTAAAATAAAGAAAAATTTGCCTTAAAATTTAATATGTTTTAACCTTTACCCTTAATAAATATTCTTAAATCTAATTACTGATATTTTTATTCAATTAAGGGTAAAAATATTAAGAATAGCATTGAAAATTGATAAATGCCTTATAAATAAGACCGAATTTTTTCTTCTCTATCTATTTTATAAATAGGATCAAAGGAGTATGCTTAAATATATTAGTATCAACTTTTTTTACAACTATGATGAAATAGTAATGCTCCTGATAAAATCATGCGAACAAGATATTAGTATCTTTTTCATAGTCATTAAGGAAAATTATTCAGAAATACTTTACTAGCATATTTATTGCTAAAAATGACTTGAGACATTAGGTCCTTAGCTATCAATAATTTTAGAGGGTATATAACTTAAATACCCTCAATGGTAAAAAGAAAAAGAAAAAAATTGGGCAAGGTCTTTCATTGTCAATATGTCACACAAGGTCCTTTAGTGATAATTTATTGAGCGTTAAAGAACAAGGTTTTTTGGTGCTAATGTGTTAAACAAGGTTCTTCAGTGATAATATGTCACATAAGATCCTTCAATGTCAAAATGTTGCAACTAATGTGTATTTATCAGAGTTTCTTGCATATATGAAAGGTCATGCATATGCCAAAAGGAACATTACATATCATGGAAGAAATATGCATTTACAAAAGATTATTGCACATGACGAGGGAGCACTACATATAATGGGAGAGTGTTGTACTATGTTGAAAAAATATATATTTGCAAGTGCTACGTGTGTGGGAGAATGTTGCATATAATGGAAGAAATGTTATATATTGCAAAAGAAATGTGTATATGTGAAAGAATATTGTATATGGCAGAAAAGAGTTGCATATTAAGAAAGTAGTTGCATATAATGAAAGAAGCGTTACATATCATACTAGACAGTGTCACATATGTAAAAGAGTATTGCATATTATTGGAGAGTAGTTGTATAAAATAAAAGAAACATTACATATCGTGAAATAAATTTGTATTTGTAGTACAGTGCTATATATGAAGGGAAAAATATTGCATATCATGAAAGCTCATTGCATGTGAACAAAAAGGTATTGTATGGCTTTTGTTTTTTCAATTTTCATGAAAATACAAATAGATATTCTTGAAAAACATAGACAAAAATGAATCATAGCCTTTGTTTTTTTTTAATTTTCATGAAAACACAAATAGATATCCTGAAAAAATTTTCAATTTTGATAAAAATACAAATAGATATTTTAAAATTTTTTCATTTTTCATAAAAACACTAATAAATATTCTGAAATCACAATGTCTATTCTACTAAGTGGAATGAAAGTATAATGTAAAATTTAATTTTAGAGAATAGCAATGAATTTGAGTTAGAAAGCATTGCTAGTATGATTTTATTAATATTCTTTTATTCATTGATATTCAATTACATGAGTGACACTACCATTGAATAGCATCAAAATAAAACTAATTTTCAATATTTGCAATATAGAGGAATTTGGTCATTTTTCAAGGAACCAAGAACTTAACCAATTAAATTAGGATTTTAATAAATAAAATAACCGTTAAATTAAAACATTAAAAAAGGGAGAATTTTGAACAAGTTAAAGGTCACAAGAAAAAAGATAAATTAAGAAACTTAAATAAGAACTTAACTAATATTTCTTAAAGATTGCAATTGGCTACAAGCTAATTCCTTAGAGTGTAAGCTTCAACATTCTCATCATTTTACAGATATAATTTGAAATTATAGCAAGAAGATTTCCACAAAAATTCTTCGAATCACCATCCAAAGCTCAAGCAATTGCTTGTGAAATCTCTACTCAACAATGCACCCATGACTTGCAAATGAAATTTGGAAATCAATGTAAAATAGAGCACTTCAATCATTTTACTCTCTCTAACATCTCCTAAATCCCTAATCAATCAATTAGACATCTATAGTAATTCAATTTACCAAGTAACACGTGAAAATCATAAGCCAAATTTGGCCAAGCAAAAAACACAGCAACTTAGCAAAAAAAAGAAGAAGAAGAAGAGGGGAGAGGGTGAAATTTAAAACAGTATGCCATTAAAGCTCAAGATCTCCATTTATAGCTCTAGGTTCACACACTTGTCACCAAGTACAAGAGGAAATCAAGGTCTTGTGGTTGAAATGAAGAAGAAAAGATGAAACAAAAGAGAAAGGGAAGAAGAAGCCATATGCGTGCCTTTGTTTCTTCTCCAAAATCCTTCTGCCTCCCCTTCATTTTATCTATTTCCCTCTTAGGTTGTGTTTGGTTCAAGGGAGTGGGGAGGGGAGGGTTATAATGTTACGTTGTTTAGTTTTGTTGGAGGGAAGGGGATGTATTAACTAATTTACCATTATATCTTTATATTTAAGTTTTATATTTTTTAATTATGTTAAATCTATGCAGTTTTTTTAACTTTAAAATTGAATTATTTTATTTGTTAATTCTCCAATTAATTTTAATGTTTTAATATTTTTTTCATTCTACTCATGCATGTTAGTCTATCCCCTTCATTGTCAAGCGCATAAAAGTGGGAGTTTTGGATGATCTCTAGCTCTACACTTTGACCATATGTGTGGGAAGTAAATTGCCGTGGCTCTATTAGGAAAGCGAGGTCCACAGGCCATGATGATGTCAACAGTGAGATTGCTAGCTTAGGTGAGTCGACTTGTAAGAAGAAGCATGTTGTTAGCTTGGATGACTTAGTCTGGAAGAAAAAGGCTCTCACAAGTGCAAGAATGATTTTTTTTTATTTGGACACTCTTGGAATATCAATAATAAATTAAGGATAGGTTAATCATAAACTTTGGCTCTCCTAAAAAAAAACTCTAATTTGAAGAGAGCAAAAATGAAAGGAAGGAAGGGAAAATTTTGCCTTCTCTTCCCTCCAAAATTTCTAAACCAAATGAGGGGAGGAGAGCCATTTCCCTCCCTTCCCCAACCTTCCAACTACGCACACCCTAATTCAAAAGATGCTACAACATGTGCTTGCCATAACATAAACCTATTTTTAAAATGTAAAAGACAAAACTACCTTTAATGACCCAACTTGCAATTTACACAATTTTACTCAAGAGAAAAATACAATTTGAGATAATAAATTTGAGTTCACTTCAAACCCAACAAATCTCCATTAATGATCTTCAATTTAACCCCAAAGATAGCCATATGTGTGAAAAATATTAAATTGAGAATTTAATTATAATTTTTAAGATTTAATCCATAAATTCTCACAAAATACAAAGTGACCAATAAAATAAAATATATTATAATTAATCTCAATTAGTCTATCACAATTCATTAATATAAAAAATATAGTGAAGAGGATAAAAGTATATATAAAATATGACTTTTCAACAAGTTCAAGTTCAAATAAAAAAACTATCATAACAAACCTAACTCAAGCAATGAAAAACACTCGGTAAAACCTTCTTAAAAAAGAAACATGTTTAGGATGAGGGCTTTTATGTTTAGCAACTGCATGAAGGTCCCTAATCTTGAGTTGTTTGTTTTTTGTCTTTGTTTTTCTAGGTTTCTTTTGTTTGTGTTAGACTCAATTTACCTTTTGCTTGTTCTGGTCGATGACAATCCTTTCTTTTCACAGCTATTACATGCATTGCTATGGTATTTCAAATCCTACAAGAGAGTCTTCATAGAGTTGATTGAGTTTCAACTCACTCTCTTTTTCATGGAGCTTCAAAATGACGTTAGGATCTAGCTTTGAAGCTAGTTCATGCAGTCTTTTGTGTTAGGCAAATGTTCACATCATCTCGTAGTTCCTGTTGAAAATATCTTAGGTTTTTTATTGTCTTACTATTCTTAGGTTGTTTTTGTTTTTCTTTGTCATCTTTTCTTACATTCTCTTGTACTTTTTTTTGTCTTGTTTTTGTTATGCCTTTTGTTTCCTTGAGTCTGTGTTGGGCTTGTAGTTTTGCTTAACTACTAGCCCTTTTTGCTTTAATCATTTTCTTTTATTTGTTTTAATAGAATGTCTTTTCTTGAAAATAAAAAAAACACTAAAAAAAACATTTGGTGGAACAAACAATAATCTTCCCACTCCTTGTATTTTGATTGGTTTTGGCCAACTCAAAATCATATTGCATTAACACTTATTCAAATCATCTAAACTAAAAAAAAAATGCAATTTTCTCTTTTTTATAGCCATTCTACTCTCTTTCTCCCCTTCCTCATAACTTCTTCCTTTAACTTTTATTGATACGATATATAATTTGTCAAAAGAGAGGCATTGCTTGTGCCCCTTCTTCCATATTTAATGCTTGGCCCTCTATTGTTAATGACAGCGAAGCCAATACCTTAAAGTTTTGGGAGTATTCAGTCTACTTTTTTCACCATTACCTTGACTCCATCCCACTACTAGTCTTTTATTTGATCTTTTCTCTCTATTCCAAGAAGAATGATCACTTTGCTCTCCAATATTCTTGTCACATTTATAATTGTAACTACAATGAATATGCATACAAATAAGAATAATTAGTCAACATAACTCTTTCCTTTTCTTAACATATGATATACATGGCAACAACATGTCCACTATAATTATCTTACCAAGCTATCTCATGACTCAAAAATTGCAATATGACTACAAGTCTACAACTACAAATTAAAGAATATACTTACTAGAATGAAAGCCAATCTTTTGGAATTACTACATCTTCACTAATTTCATTGTTGTTTGACACAAGCCCAAACCTGACACAATATTACAACTAATTCAAACCTATCTTATTCAGTTTAGTTTGTACTCTCTGCATCTTTTGTTTTCCTCCGTTCTTTTGTTTCCTAAGGTCATGTAAACTTGACAATAGATGCCTATAAAGAACATATAAAACAAAAATATTTTACAAAATGCGAGGATTTATGCAACAACTATCAAGCAAAAAGATAAAGATGATGTCTTCATTAAATTGGTGAAATCATTTTGGCCTCCCTTTTTGTTCTAATTTCTAGCTATTCATGGCAGATGTGGGATGCCTTATGATGCCTTTTGACACTTGACATTCTTCTCCTTTTAACAAATAAATTATAAAATAGATAATGAGGATGTGGTTGGGTGAAAATTTCAAGCAAACTTGCTAGAATATGTAATAATCTTTTTGATCATGAGCATAGATGAAGAATTCCTGTTTTAGTCCACTTGGCCAAAACTTAAATGGAATCTTCAGAAAGATTTTGGTCTACACTATGAGATCCAAATTCTTTATGGCTTCTAATTTCCATCTTTGCTTCATTATATTGCTCCTTTCAGTTACAACAATGAGTGGGTGGCGGGGTGATGCTTAAAAGAGAAGACACAAGGCTAAATTAAACAATCCAATTTCGCAGGATTTAGGGGCAAAAAAATTATTAGAGTTTGAACTTTCTAGACTCATTCTTCCATCGTCTTCAAAGCTAATATCTTACCATATTTTTTTTGTCATTGTCACTATCAAAATCACAACCACCTATCACCATCATCAGAATCATAGAGTTGTGGTAGATCGATGCCAAGAATCTCATGGGAGGAGAGGAGGGAGTGGGAGAGGATTTTGTGTAGATAACTTGATCATTTAACACTTACACATAATAACACCAAAAAATCTTGGCTCTTCTCCAAATTTAAGGGCTTTTTTAGTATTAAATATGTTGAGGAAGCTTTTCTGAGCAATTCTCCCTTATCATTATTTAGAACTCATTCACAATTTTATTCTCTTAACCTTTTTATTACAATTCTCTTAAAATTTTAAATTACCACAAAACACATATACTAATTTTTTTTTGGGCCTTAAATGACAAATAAAATCAATTCTTGAGCACCAAAAGAAGGTAGGGAGGGGGAATCCGCAAGCTAGCGCAGACGCTTTTACATGTTCGGTGGCTTCCACTGCAATCTGAGAGGCGCGTGCTTCAACGCCGACGATAGGTTTTGATTTCTCGTTGATTCGGACGATCGGTTATTAGACGGGCAAACCCGTGATTGTTCTTTTACTTGTTGTCTCTATGAGACAGAAGAGAGGCTCTTCGTCTTCAACCTCTCCATGTGCCCCACTTCGAGATGCATACCACAGTTGTTTCAACAGGTATCATTTCTATGTAATCTTGATTAGGTTTCATGATCTCAAAAAAAATAAAAATAAAAATTCTTCGATGTTTCTCTTCATGCCCCTATTTGGCTCTGTTCTTCGTCTCCCTTTAATGTTAGATTTTTCTAAGGAAGGTGGTACGCCGAGAAATTCATGAAGGGTCAGTGGGATAAAGAAGAATGTCTTTCCGAGTGGGAAAAGTACAGAGCTTGCCTTTCTGTAGGATCCATTACTTCGCTTAAAAGTTTAAGCTTTTCATTATTTCGTCTATCTAAGCATTATTTCTTTGTTTTTTTACAGCAAAATTTGGAAGATAAACATCTGAGTCGCTTCTTAGAAGCTGAGGGCGTTGTCAGTTCTAAAGTTTATGACGATTTAGGGAAAGATGCTGCTTCTGGTGCATCACAATAACATATCTTTTGACTTAAATAGAAATTATCCGGACGAAGGTAACTTGCAGGATCATTATACTCGTTACCCCCCCTCCAATTTTGTCGACGTTTAATGATGCCCATCCGGAAGCCATGCATTTATTAGAAAGTGCAAACAAGGAAGGATCGTCACTCTGTTAAATCTTTATTTATTTATGCTTCAATCTTACTTAATGAAGAGTCTATAAGATATTAGGGCTCGGCTTTTGAAGTATCATGGCTTGTTGAGCAGCACTGACATCCTTGTATAAAAAATTCAGAAATTTTGCCCGAGTTTATTGGTTGCTGCTGAAACCGTGTTTTTGACACTAAATTGTGTCAAATTATAGCCATTCAAGCTGAACTCTTCATATATAAATTGGAGAAATCCTTGCAGTAATAAAAATAGGTTTACGAATAGAGCCTATTAAAAGAAGAAGAAGAAAGAAGGAAAAGCATCAACTCTTCAGAAGGAATGTTGAGAAGCTGCTGACTTAGTTTCTCTTGTTTGTATCCTCTGTTTTGAGGAATGAATCATCTCTTTAACCCAAAAAAAAAAAAAAAAATAGAAGGAAGTGAAGTGTCAAGTTTAGCTGCGGTATGATTTTAGGTTCTGTAAAACCAGGCTTCTTGTCGTTGTTTCGTTCCTGCCAGGTATGTGACAGAGTTGGATGTCAATGTTACGGTGTTAAGCTCTAGGCAGGTATGACTATGCTGCAGCCTGCAGATGGCACCTACATTTCTCCTACATTGATTTACTGGCCGTAGTCAAGCCCCACCCCAACCCAAAACAAAAGAAAGAGGGAAAGAAAATGGTTGGCATTCTTAATTGTTTGCAACATGACCTCAAGTTCAGCCCCATGAACATTCTGTGTCTTGAATACCAGAAAAGTAATCACTAAATCCCCCCCCCCTTTATATATGGTCATGGCATGGTTTTAATTGTCTTAATCTCCCTGGAGTATGACCAGTTTATACATGTTAAACCTGACTCAAGCATCTAAAGATAGTCAAGATGTTCCTTTTATCTAGTCATACAAATTTAAACAAACTGGAACCCTTTGTTTTTGTTGTTGGCAACATGTTCCATACTGTATTTCTTGGAATTTTGTCTTCAAAATGCTGTGTGGATTCAAGGCTGAAAGGTGCTATTAAGGCATTGGACCTCTAGTTTGCATTAAGCGATTGGCACCTCACCTCACCTGAGGCGTTAGCCTTTGACTGCACTAAATGGATTATTATCCAACCGAGGGAAGAAAACCATGCGTTCCTAATCAGCATTTTAATAAGCGTCTAAACAAAGCGGTAGATTTCAGAGGTAGGTCCTAATTTTGAATTTGTGATTTTCATGCAGGTAAGCCGATGATTGGAGGTGGGACGACAAGTTTTAATGATGTATTTTAGAGTCCTGCTACCTTTGTATTAGGTATTTGTTTTGAATGCTGTAGTTCCAGGAGATTTGGTCTTTGATGAATTTAATCCATGGTCTACTGAAGAGGAAAAGGAAATGATGGTGGATTCACGAGGAAGTTGTATGAAAGTTTCGATTGTGGTTAGGCGAAAAAAGAAAAAAGCAAAAGTCTGTTTCGGAGATTTTAAAATCATACTAGTCGTTCCCACTTTCTGAGCTTTATTTTTTAGATGAATACAGGAATATTATGCCACACGACTTCATTGGGCACTAGTGGAACTAATATCATAAATCGCACGTGCTCCTATATTTTTTTGGTTATCATAGTCATGAGATTGCACAAAAATGGGGGCCAAAAGAACTTGTGTCTGAATCCATGAAATTACAGTCATTAGAATATGCATCTTTGATTCTTCGGCATTTTTATGCTCTGATAAACGGAAGGAAAATTTGATTTGTGCTTAAATTCATTTCTTCTTGAATAGGAAATGTGCAACCATCCATTCTTCACCGTTATTGTAGCCAAATAGTTCTGCGACCGCTATGAAGAACGTTCTCCAATAGACAGTCCACTTTACAGCAGAATCCTTGCCATATGTTGATTCCATGATCGGCTTGATGGAAGTCAAGTTTTGGTCCATTCTTTTGAGCCACTCTTCGCTGCAAGATAAATTTGTTTTTGCTTCAGGAGTACCGTAAACTAAAAACTAAACTTTAATCAAAAAGAATGTAGTACGATTTGGAATTGCTGTAAATTTTTTGAGCTATACAGTTCATTCTTACCTCGTCTTTGCATAGTGTTTACCATTGACAAGCCAATGGTTGACAATAGCAACATCATCCTGCGGACATCAACGAAAAACCTACTCAGAGGTGGGTTAAACCCAGGGATCAGGATTAATAATTTGGCAGGCGTTATTGTTAATTTCCAAAAAAAGACAAAAAAAACTAATGAGTAAGTGAAATTTGACTTCAAAATTAAAAAATAAAATAAAATAAAACACTACAATTCGGTGGTCAGCGAATCCGCTAGCTCCAGTTGCACTTGCATATGCCAAGCTTACCCGGAAATAAAGGAGTAGATTTGCAGAAGGCATTGTTCCGCCAGTAAAGAAATGCTTAGTAATCCAGTCATCTTCATTTTTGTCCTGTTTATTAATTACGGAGTCTAAAGGTCAACGAATTATCTTATAGGGACTTTACAAGTCTTATCTATATCTCAAGCAATGTCCATACAGGCAGAGACCAAGAGAGGCCAAGTTGTTTAACATGAAATAAACTTTCTAAAAAAGAAAAAAGAAAAATCATGAAATAAACTTCACCTCAAAATGGTAAGCAAATGCTTTATGGCAGAAATAATGAACAAATAGAAGGCCATCTTCCTTCAACCAACCGGCTATTTTCTTGAGTAGATCTTTATAATTCTTCATATGCTGTGTCAAGGAGGTATGAATCAAGTTTATCAATATATATATATATTATAAAAACGCGCCTTCATAACTATCTGCATGACATAAAGCACGAAGTCCAACCTCAAACATTTCTATCGAAAATATCCTGTCATAAGAAGCATCCATTTCAAATGTGCTGATATCTGCAACAATGATCTCCACATTTTGCAGCATAAGATCCCTGAAAAGAGCACAGGGAAACGAATTTGAGTCATCATATGTTGTTTAATTTGCAAAAGATTGGTACCGATCACGCAGCATACCTACACCTCTCCTCTATATACGCTTTCTGCGTTGCGGAATTGCATATCCCTGTAACTCTGGAATTACTGTACTTCTTGGCAATGTATATACACAGCGAACCCCAGCCACATCCAACATCAAGGATGGTATGGCCATCTTTCATGCGTGACCTCTCACAGTATAGTTCCAACATTGCTTCTTCAGCATCGTCCAGTGTCTTTGACGCAGAAGAGAAGTAACAAGAACTGCAAGAGCTCATTCATTTAGGCACGTTTTCAACCTTGACCCTCTGTTTTGGGCACATAGCACAGACTTGCATGTTGATAATTTGTGTAATGATGATGACTTACATCTCGTATACATTTATATTTCTAGAGTTTTGTCTGCACACACATACTTGAATAAATACAGTAAATTTCTTGATTAGGGATAATCAAGTATTCCCTCCATTTTTATTTGTAAGAGAACCTGTCAGTTTATTTTTTTTATATAAGTAAAATCATATTTTTTAATGAACATTTTACAAATTTCTTAAATTATCTCTCATAATTTCATCATTCATATTTTAAAAAAAAAAAATCGATGAAGGATATTTTATTCTAATTTTTCTATGTTCAGACCTAATAAATATAGTTAACAGTAATACAGTTCCCCCCACCCCCCCGGGGCAAATAGAAGAAAGGGGGGAGGGGAGTAAGCTATATGACAAGGTTTGCCTGTCGTTCATGTCATCGTTCCTTAATGAGGATTCGACTGAAAAAGACATTTCATAATCTAATAAACCTAAAGCGGGGAAAAGATACGAGGTTAGAATGAATTACTAAGTTGTCAAAGAGAAAAAGAAAAAGAAATGCATTAAAATACCTGTATTTGAGATTCTTGCCGAGAACCAGCTTGAAGAAAGAGGTCGGTAATTCATAATGCTGAACTTTCGGCTTATCAGTGTCGATGGCGATAGGCATCTGCTTCAAAGCTGCAAGAAAAACACAGTTAGGTTCATCTTCAAACGATGTATGGTAGCAGGAAGCCAAGTTCTGGAACAATGTATGTTAGCACTCCATTTGCAGAGATATAGACTCATTTCCACTAGTTCTTAATTTTCTGGACATAGCAACATCTCCATCTGTAGTACTTAATAGATCTCACAACACTCGTAATGTGAAATTTCTAGGTGCTATTACAATTGCTGCTTCTTAGTCTCAAGGATCACAAGCCGCAACCCATATCTTTGCTTATATAAAGAAGTAGATATTGCGCAGAAAAAGGCACAAGTGAATCGCCGACAAGAGGAAACGAAAAACAAAGAAGATAAAAGAGAGAAAGAAGTGAAAACTGGAATTACAGTGTACAAAATGAAGGAGATCGAAGAGTTGAAGTTGAGAGGAGGTCTTATAGCCGGAGCGAAGGCGAGATGCTAAGAGCAAACGAGTGAGCCTCCTGACGACAACGTCAGGGAGCAAATTCCGCTCCAAAGAGCGTAACATAATCTTCACCGTAGCGTCGTAAGATAGCTGCATCATTGCTTCCATGGGAGCACAGTGGATTCCCCCTCTCCTGTCAGGACTCTTCGAGAAGATGACGATTCTTATCTGTATTGAATTAATGTGCTTCTTCGGTTACCTTCTTATACAGACTTATAATGGTCACCCTGGCAGAAAGCATCTTGATAACCAGTTTTTTTTAAGATAAGATCTCTGGATAAAATTATCTTGTGTGTTTTTTAATTTAAAAAAATAATAAAATTATTATTACTAAATAATGATATCTCAATCCTTATTTTTGCTGGAAGATTTTTTTTTGGCTGCATCTGTCTCTAGTAAATTTCAATCATTGATTTAATTTCATAATAAAAGAAGGCGATCCAAAAATAAATAAGTAAATTCTAAAAATGTCATCGCCATTTAATATGCAATAAATCCAAAGGCCAGAAACTTACGATTGATGACAAATAGATATGCTCCCTTGGCCATAAAAAAGTAAGGTTCAGCCAAAACGAGTACCGGCTATTTGGTTAGTGTACTACGCATCTAACTAGGCAAGTGAACCATAAAATTTGTCTGCTTAACTGACGTTCAGTATGATATCATGTGGTAAAAGAGAGAAGCAATATGTGAACCCGAGAGACAGAGGGAGAGAGAGGCAATAAACATAAAGATAAGTTCATTTTTAGTACATTTATTTATTTTGTACTTATTCAATATAAAAATTAAAAAAACCAAAAAATAAAAAAATAAAACGTTGCAGGGGTGTAAAGTACTGCATACAAATGTTTAGTAATTTAGGTAAGTCACGTGGGCTAATTTTAATTTAGGCAAGTCATGTCAAAGCCCTTACTTACGTCTCCAGTTCTTCTGGAGTTACAGTCAGATGAAGAATTAAAGCAACATTGGCGAGTTGCAACTTGCAAGGTAGAACCCCGTTGGGCATTTCTTCACATGGTAATGTCACACTGTAAAGGAACAGAGCTGACATCTGAAAATGACCACATTCAAAAACCTGATATCGTGCTTCCTGATTGAATCAGAAGCTCATGCTTGGCATGCTCTTCTAGATTTTAGTAAATTTTGCCTGCTTCTCCCTAAAGATAGTTACATTGGCAGACTATTTAGGAAAATTTAGGATATAAACTCTATTCGTGACTCTGTTTTCTTTCAATCTTGGGGGGCCATCTCTTATGCATACTAAAATCTTATGTTCATATTGAATCTGACTTTCCCTTGATGCTGCCAGCAAGGCTGCCGTATATATACACGAGTAGTTTTGCTTTCACTACGGTTGAATTGTTTCTCGTGTAATAACGTTCTTAATTAATCATTGAGTTCAAGATTATCACCACCAGTTTAGTTTAGAGAAGTAAACAAGAAATTAATCAGCCGATCCAAGTGAGATTAAAATCTTTACGGAGCGATCAGCGGGGAATAACAGAAATGAAGAAATTGAGAGAAATTATTATCACTATTCAAATATGAAAAAAAAAATTACTATTTTTGGGGAGAATTATGCATTTTGTCTTTCGTTTTATTTAATTATTATTTACTTTGTGTTCATGACAAGTGTAGCATTTTTCCCTCATCATGGTTGGCGCACGCAAATAGAAGGAATGTTTTTTTTTTTGGTCAAATAGATTTCAAATTATAACGTTCATCTCTGAATCTTTTCCTACTGATTCGCGGTATTATTGTTTTTCATTTGGCGCTCGTTGCTCCTGCGTAGTTCAGAACTGATACAATGTGATTCAATCTTGGAATTCTTATCATTGATAGCTTCTAGGACGGGAATGGAACATACATGGCACCACCCACCAGAAGCCTTTTGATCTTCATAATCATCAAAGGTGAGTAATACAAGAGAAAAATCCGACCCTAGCTAACATATAATACTAATAGTGTCGAATGCCACAGTATGCTATGCATGTTAGACATGGTGGCAAACAAATTAAAACCGCCGGTCCGTCGGTAGGTAGCTAGGGCTAGCTAAAGCTTGGGTGGGTGTGTACACCTTCGTAGGTTGTTATAACATACCTTGAATCATCCTTATCTCTCTCAACTCTCTTTTTCACCGGACATCCCTCCACCGAACACCTATAGTAATTCCTGCAATCACATTCTATGAGCATGAGCATGTTCCTGGCGAAGCCATGCACATAATAAATACATAGTGAAAAAAGGAGTTGTGCCTGTGATATAGCTGCGCGCGCACGCGAGTGCATGTTTTTGTCCAGCAACGGAGCGCGCGCGCGCGCGCACACACATAATGAAAACGAACCCTCTATATTGAAAACTCTAAGGCCTCATCATCATGCCACTGTAAAAAAAAAAAAAAAAAAAGCATCGCAGGCATATACGTGTGTACCTCGGGTTGGGGCTGTTCTTCACCCTCTTCTTCCCATATTTTCTCCACTTGTACCCATCGTCCAGAATCTCTACCTCTGACTTCGTTTTGAATGCGACTCTGTCTTTGATGTTGATCTCGCCACTACTGCCAATGTCTCCTAAAGCGCATGACCAGATATTATAATAAGCGCGCTGAGAATTAAAAATAGAAAGCTGAAGAAAGTTTCGAGACTGGTTACTGGAGTACTGCGTGGATTGTACATATCACACAATGAGAACTTGAAACTCAAATAAATGCAGATATCATGTGAGGAATTTCGCTTACTACTAGATGACCCCTCGAAAGGGTTGGCAGTACTTCCCCCAAATCCACTTACTTCATTGGTTTGACAGACCTGCTGATTCGGGACTTGTTCAGGAGCCATTATTGATTGCTCGGGTTCCTCATCGTCTTCGAAGTTGAAGAATTCAGAGACCTCAGCAAAAGGATACTGGTTTGTGAAGTCGCTCTCCGGTGAATCTGGTGGTCTTGGAGGATTACTATCAGACATTTTGGTATGGTTGGGACGGAAACAAGGAGGTCAAGCAACTGCTCATATATTATAAACTCAACATATAAATATAGCCACACAGTAGTGAGAGAGGCGGCTTCATGGTGACCTTCCTATGAACCATAATAGGAGCTTCAACGATAAAAGGAGGCTGAGATGACACGTGGACAACACACAAGTGATTTCTTGTAAAGATAAATTTGATGGGGTGGAAGCGGAGTGAGAGGTATGCCAAAGATGACTTGAAGAAGACTTTTTCAAGAGATGGGAATGGGATCTTGGGGTCTCGTGGTTGGACAAAACCCTTCCCGACGGAGAAGTAACATGTCGAAAAGTGATGGTATGGTGATTTTGAGCTCCTTATGGCTATATGCAACCTTCCTCGAACCTCTAGTCTCGAGTCTATGCATGACGTCCCCTGCTTTATATAATTCAGACATATATGCATGTGGAGAGATGTGTCTTTAGATTTCGACTTTTTTTTTTTTAGCTTATTTTATTTTAAATTCTGAATTTATTACAATGTGGGAGCATCACGAATCTAGAACAAGGATTTTGACTATAACTCCCAAAGATTAATGATATGTCCGAGAGAAGTTTGTTTCTTCCATTGTCTTACGAAAAGAATCCGCAATAAACCTGTTGCTGAGACATGTTCTTATAATAGACTCCTATATTGAATCTCGAAGCCTCCCGTTTTTCTGAGGATAATTTGATCTGAGGCCGTGCGCGCTTAATTTGGGAAGAAAAAGTTGTATATACCCTTCAAGGTAGAAGGATTTACTTGCTAAATAGCAGTAAAATATTTAAGAATGTATAGTACCCAGATTGAAGGAGTGAAGGTGATCAAAACCACCAGCGTGGGGTTGACCCTGGTTGGGTTGACTGGACTTGGCTACATATGTTGATAGTGCTGGTTAGGACAAGAAGAGCGAATAACAAACGAGATTATGGTCGATGAGAAGGTCTGTGAAGTCTGAAGCCACTTGCCAGGAAGCTCAAAGGAATGTTCCGGGGCCTTTCCCTTTCGGAGGAGGCACGATCAGCTGATAAATCTTGATAGCGTCCTCTGACCGTTGATTGCCATACCAACGCATTAATCCTCGTCAAATTCAAAAAGTAAGTGATGATTAGCATTCATTAATTCATTTAATCAACAAAATCAGGATCTACATAGAATGATCAACGTTATGTCAAATCAAATGTCCACAGTCCACTGTAACTTTAAAACCCTTTAGCCCTTGTTTCTCGGAAGTAGCCTCAATCTATCGGATGCATTCCGCCCCATCACCATTACATTCATGACCACCACCATCATTTTTCATGCATTTGAATTTTCCTCATATTCAATTTTATCCATTCATTAAGTAATGACATTAAAATAAATATATTAATCATTATGATTCACCTCCTTGTGATTTTTGGTTCGTCAAATATTTTTATTAATATTATAAAAGGAATGTACGGTAGCGTCTTGGATAATTTTTTCTATTCATTGTTTATTTAATGATTATATCATCCATCTCTGTTGAAAAAAGCGGGAACTAATGCTTCAATCCTTATAATTTACACTCATTTTGAACTCCCCTGAACTTTATTTTCTTATAAATTAGTCCTGGCCTCTACTACTTCTCTTAAAAGTGCTATTCCCTTAGGAGAATCATATATAATCTCAAATAAAGGGGAAAAATTACCGACGAGTCTCATCTAACAAACAGTTTTCTGGGAATGAAATGGAGAATTTCATTAATGAACTGAAAAAATACATCGAACGAACAATCCTTGGGACAAAAAAATAAAAAAAAGAAAAAGCAAAGCATTATGAAAGGAAGAACGTACAGAACAGAGCAGAAGAAGGAATTAATCAAGAGCTCTGTTACTTGGTGGTCATGAAGAGGAAAAACAGCCCAAGCTGTGAGCCCTGCTTAAGCTCGGACAGACTGGGCAACTACGTAGCCCTCTTGGTTTGACAAAATCGCAGATGGATCGTTGCTTTCCTTTTTCTTTCTTTCTTTCTTTCTTTCTTTCTTTCTTTCTTTTTTTTTTTTGTTTTTGGCTTATTGCAGCTGCTAATAGCTTGTTTTTTCACTCTCCCATTTGGCATATTTATGAATCACCTATGTATTATTTACATGTGAGCTAACTCATATTGTCTCCATTTGTTACAAGTTTCCTCTAACTATTTTTTAAAATCAATGAGAGGCAGTTAACTGATTGATGTTGCCTGAAAAAAAAAAAAGAAGAGATTTCTAATTTATTCTTATTAAGTGTATCATTTTTCAGAAACATTTTCTCTATCACATAACCTTTTTACTGTTAACTTATTGAAGATTATGAAAGGAAAAGTAATCAATGATCTATGTTTTTATGCAAAATAACTTATGAAAATGATCATAATTTTTTTTTCTAAAAAAATAATTCATATATAAGATAGTAAGTAATAATTCATAAGATATCCAGGACTAAATCGACACTGAGTTACATGAAATTAAAGTATAAGAACTAAATTATAATGATAATGTAAACAATGAGAAACAAAATATTAATTTTCTATTTACCAAAAAATTAATTTATATATAAGATAGTAAGGAATAATTCATAAGATATCCAAGACTGAATTGGCACTGAGTTACATGAAATTAAAGTATGAGGACTAAATTATAATGATAGTGTAAACAATGAGAAACAAAATATTAATTTTTTATTTACCAAAAAAAATTAATTTTCTAAAAAAAAAAGAATTTATCTTTACCATGGGATGAGTCCGCATCATACTCCATTTGTTTAAAAATATAAGGTATTTTTGAGGAGCTAAATGTTAAAAATGTAAGGTATCTTTAGTCTTTTGAGGTGTAATCATTGTTTTTTTTTTAAAATATCTCTATTGATAATGACTTTATATTTATTATAGTGTTTAATAAAGGTGAATATGAAAAAATAAGGTTAGTTTAAAAGTAAGTAACTATTTTATTGGAAGTGAGATTCAGTTAAAAATGCTTTACATTTTTAAACAGAGAGAGTATTTTGGTCAAAAAAGATCTGCATAATTTTTTTGGAAAATATCATTTAAGGACTAGCAAGAAAATTTAATATCAAATAAAGACTAAAATTTTTTGAAATGTTACAGCATGATTTATAAACTAATTTGCAAATAAGAAAAGATTATAATACCTTTACTTTTCTTTTTGTTTTAAAACTTGCCAACCAATAAATGATTTCTTGTTAAATGTAAATAAATATTTTGTTAATTAAAGAATGATTACTTATTAAAACATTATCTACATTTATTTTTTTCTACAATCAAATTCTTTCATATTCTTGAATTAGTTAATTAACAAATTGTTTCTTGTTAAATGAGAAGTGGTACTTGTTAATTAATAAATAACTACTTGTTGAAATATGATTTGCACTTGTCTCTTCCCACAACCAAGCTCTTTCAAATTCTTGAACCTGTCAGTTAGCTAAAAATTTCTTGTTAAATACTAATGGGTATTTGTTAATTAACGAATGATTATTTGTATAGTTGGATATACGGGTGGGCTCAGCCCTTAAGCTTAGTTCTTCATTTTTAGTCCCTTTTTTGAAACTCGACCCTTATGTAAAAGGCTCAGATTCGGCCTGAAAGCTCTCTTCTAAAAAATTAAAATAAAATTAAATATTATAAATTAATTAAAATATTTTAAAATTAAAAAAATTAAAATCGTCACAATATTTTAAAAATTAAACAACATATTTAGAAATCTAAACAACACACATTTATCAATCAAAACTCAAATCCTCCTCATCCTTATCATTTACAAATAAAACTTTAAATTTTTCGAATGTAAGTGCACTTGTTGAAAATGGAGGTGGAGATTTAATATTAATTACCTTTACAACTTCTTCTTCATCACCTATAATAAATATTAACCAAATTGTGTCATTATCAATCAAATATATGTATGTACGTGTGTGTGTGTAAAATAACCAAGTTTATCAGGGGTTGGGGGGTCACCGAGGCCCGAGTCTTTTTTTACAGGACTTATCAGGGTCAGGCCCTCAAGCCCAATTTCTTTTTAAAAAAATAATTTTCAAAATTCAAATCTTTATTTAAATAAGGCCTTCAAGCTCGACCCTTATTTTTGACTCTAATTATTTATTGAAACATGATTTACACTTATCTCTTTTACAACTAAGTTTTTTGAAATTCTTTAAACTTGTCAACTAACATATGATTTCTTGTTAAATGTAAATGGTAATTCATAAATGATTATTTGTTAGTTTAAAAAAAGGCAGGGTTATTATAGCTTTTTTCATTTAAAATTATTTTTAATCAGCCCCCCAATTTTGCAGTGATATTTTAAGATATTTTGGTATATTAAATATTATTAATGGTGTTTGAATGATATTTTCTCTAATATTTCTGCTCAACGTGAACATGGAAAAATAGAACTGTTTTTTAGATTCTAGAAGTATTTGCTATGCGTCATTTTCTAATTAAATTTATTCTCAAAAAATTATCATTATTCCGTGAAAAAAAAAATTGAACGTAGAAGATCAGACCAGCCAAGCTTTGACTAAAGACTTTGTTATTTGCAATTACGTTTATAGCTAGAAAATGATGACAATTAATAATGACGTTATCTAGTGCTAAATTCTTTGACTTGTATTGCCAATATTTTACCATTCTCTGATTTCTTTTTTTTTAATTTTTGGGGCATTGGAAGAGGTACTCCACGCACGCACGCGTACGAAAGCGCACGCAATTTAACAATCAAGATTCATCATTCAAGAGGAAGAGTTTTGATTGGGGGGAAAAACAGGAGCTAAAGAGTTGGGAAACAGAAACATCTAGAGACAAAAGGAAAGTCCCACGAACAAGTCTCCTCTTGGTCGTCCTTAATAATGTCAATACTCAATAGATTTTAGTTAGCTTCCAAGCCCTCAATTTGCTGCTATTCCTCCATTTCTCCGGCAAAAGGAAAGAGAGTCAATCAATCCATAATTTTTTATTCCTAATGTTTGTACGGATTTTAATCGATTTTTTTTTTAAAAAATGGAATTGTAATTTAATTCTAATTGGATTCGAGTGATTTTGATGCACGGTTCCACCTGTAGAGTAGAAAATCACATGTTTGAATTTGTAAAGCATGAAATGTTGGCATCGGGGTCATCGTTTGATAGGGGCAACGATTTATAACCTTCTTGGAAGTTGTTTGTATACAGAATGTTAAATGACTCTTGTATGCCCGTTTTCTTTTTCTGGGCATGTTAGCCAGATCTCAATCGCCGACACGTTCAATTACAACATATTCGGCAGGTTCAGGTCATGGAACATAAGGTCTGCGTTTAAGCACTTCTGTAACATTGCACGATGCTCTTCGTTTTATGAGAAATCGCTTCTTAAACAGTTAAACTCTTTTTTTTTTTTTTTCGTTGAGAATAAAAGCGCAGGGGTACTCGACCCTAATGTCAAAAGCTAATAACTCAAAAATACAATCACGGGGATTCGAGAAAGAGACAAAATCATCTCGTTGAGACAAGGTATCTTTTGCAAGTTTATCTGCAATAGCGTTAGCCTCCCTTTTGCACCATTGAACTGACACCGACCAATCCCACGTTAGCATATTTTGGTTTTGATAAGGGTGTTGGGGATAAGTAACTGTATTAATAGCTTCAATCACCTCCATACAATTTGATTCAATTGTAATGGTCTTCCATCTTGAGTCCCAAACCTGCTTGAGAGCCCAAATCATTCTCTATAACTCTGCATGTAGATTACTTCCATGGCTGATATGAAATAGGAAGCCTCTAAGGAATCTCCCTTCATGATCACGAGCTACTCCTCCACATCTCGCCGATGTACCATCCTCCCCATTAACCCTATCTACATTGATCTTAACCACTCCAAGACTTAGAGCAGTCCAGTGATGACTGTCACATAACAATTTTTCTGACATTAGTGTTGGATTAGACCACCTACTCATGGCCTACACTTGAGAGATGACTTCTTGAGGTTCAGACTCCTTACCTTGGAACACTTTAATATTCTTACAAAGCCATAATTGCCGACATAATAAAGCAAACCAAACACACCATCGAATGCCTTTCACCTTTGTATGCTTAGATAAGTTCCATTCAATCCATTCAACATGATTACTATGAGATAAGAAATCCAATTTGAGATCCCTAAGAACTAAACTCTCCCAGCAAGCAGCTGCTAAGACACAATCATGTAGCACATGCAATATGTCTTCTCGACACTCAGGACACTGATGACAAGAATCATGACTTTGAAGTCCTCTAGCCGCACGCAAAGAGTTTGTCATAAGCTTACCCCTTAGACACAGCCATAAGAATGTTTTATTTCTCTAAGGAATAGATGCCTTCCAAATTTTCCTTTATAAGTATTTGTTATTAGAAGCAGGGCTCGAACACAGCTTCATATAGGCAGATTTGATGGTGGACTCACCATTATTAGACCATTTCCAGCTTGGTAGATCCTCCACATTGCTACATGAGAGTTTATGGATTTGGTTAAGTATTTATGTAAGAAGATATTCAACAAATTTCACCCTATTCCAATTGCCAAACGAAGTCAAGAACTTGTCCACAATTTCTTCAGAAAGCATGGCAGGAACCCGCTTCAATGCATATGTAATTAAAGCCTCATAGTGAGGCTACTAACAATCCTTCCAGAATTTAACCTTCATCTCTCATCCAATACTCCATGCAATACCGTTTGAAGTTTCTTCCCAAACATTACATAAACCATACCAAGCATTAAAACTACTTTTTCGAGCCTTAACCTTAGGGATAATATCATCACCACATCTATATTTCTCCCTCATAAACCTAACCCAAAGAGGATCTCTCTTATTAGTCAAGCTCCACACCAGTTTCATCATAAAGGCTTTATTTTGATAGTAAGCCATCCTAAGACCAAGCCCCCCATCCTCTTTCCAATGATAGATGTAACATCCCAATTTAAATTTTAATAGTTAATTTAGGTTAATAGAAATTAAAAAAAAATAATATTTAGAGGTAAGAAAATTAGTAGAAAATGATTATTAAATCTAATTTAGGATATAATTCTAAATTAAAAAAAATTTAAAAAAAATAAATTTATAAAAAAAATTAAAAATTAATTAAAAAAATTATTAAATTATTATTATAATAAAAAAAAGGGGAAAAGGTATGCCAAAAAAAAAAAGAAGAAGAAGGAGAAAACGAATTTGCTTTCGGCGCCGCATGAATAGTAAATATAAAATAATAATAAAAAAAAGGGGGAGAGAGAAGAAGAAATAAAAAAAAATGTGTGGGACCCACTGAATTTTTATAAAACTCACCCGTTTCCTTTCATTTCTTCAAATCCTTTCCTGCGCGCGAGCTGAGGCGGAGAGAAGCGAGTTGCCGGTGCGAAATATCTAAATTTTTAAGGTAAGAGTTTTTAATAGGATATTTAGGGTGTGGTTTTAAGCTTTTCAAGACTAAGTAAGTGTTCTAAAAATTTTTCTTAGTCATCTTTCTTCTTTGGTTTCTGATTTTGTAGTGGTAGAAAATTTAAGATCTGGAAGAGGGATGAATTTATGTTGAATAAATATGGTTTTTGAGGTTGTCAGTAGTATAATAAATGTTATAAATGTTATAGAGTATAAATTTGTTAATGATCTTTGAATTTATGGCTTATGGATTAAATTCTAAACTAGATCTGAAAATATATGTTGATTTATTGAGGTTTAGATGATTATTTGAGATGAGAAATGAATTATTATGGCTATAGGATTATGATTCTAAGCTAGAGACTCAATTTTTAATTTTTGAGTATTTTAGGTGTGAATTTATAAAATAAAAAGAAAATTTTGATAATAGAAATTAGTTTAGAAGTTGATTTTTAGATTATTAATGTTTATTGATAATTAAAAGAGGAGTTAAAAATTATACTTAATAGTATTAACTATAGATTTGTATTAAGATTGAGATTAGGAATTATGTTATATTTTTAATTCTATTATTAGAATTATTTTATTAGTTTCAAAAATTGAAACTAATATTTATAAATAATATGTTATTTGTAGATTGTATTACTGGTGAAGATTGTGGTGAGAGAGAAATTTTAAGGAATAATTTATTAAAAAAGCCACAAGGTAACCATGCTTTTAATTTGTGATTAGTGTTACTTCATGTTAATTGGGTGATTATTGAGAAAATTATGAATTTTTTTAATATTGTATAATTGTGCAATATTATTATGAATTTGTTTGATTATTGTGGGAGGTGTTGGGAGACTTGCTATTGTTGTTGTATTTATGTGCCACGTGGTACGCCCCTATTGGAGCTTAATAGGTGGCTTGTAAGGGCTCGGGCTAATCTACCTTTGGCCGGGTAATTTAGCACCGAGTGAGGGCTACGGCTCGAGGTTAATGGAGGGATATAAGGATGGTTGTTTGTGTGTATTGTAATATTTCTTATATTTGTTGGAATTATATTATTTTTAATTCTCACTTAGTAAGCACACACTTAACTGTTTGTATACACTATCATAAATTGGCTTTGGTTACTGGGACTTTTGAGTCTCATTATGTGGTTAACAATTTTCAGGAGAAGAGCCAAGAGTGACACGTGGAGGAGTCCCAGAGGCTTAGTGGTATAGATCCACTGTCTCTTTTGGGTATTTAATTTATGATTTATAATGTGTTATATTGCCAATATTAGGGCTTTTTTTTGTTTATTGTCAATTATATGAATATATAAATGTAATCATGCCTTTCCAACTATTTCTATTTTTGGTACAATTTGGATGACTGTAATTTTAATATTTGGTTTACTTTGGATTGGTTAAAATGGCATGATTATAAGGCCAAATAACTGGCTTGTGTTGAAAATTGACTAAATTGCTTATTTTACTTGTTGGGAGTATAAGGATGGACAAATGTGATTTAGTTTACTTGTTGGGAGTATAAGGATGGACAAATGTGATTTAGCCTAATGGCATGTGGGAGGTAAAAATTTATCTAAAATGTTATAGTGTGTGAGTTGAAACCAATTATAAAATATTTTATATCAAAATTATTGATATAAAAATGTGTTGGGTGGCTGTAACCCAACTATGGTTGAGTTAAATTATTTAAAAAAAAAAATTTGGTGTGTTACAATAAACATTCTCCCAAGCAACTAGATGCATTTTCTTTTTAGAGTCCATTTCTCCCAAAATAAAACTACGACACTTCCTATCAATTTCATTGCACATATGAATAGGCAATGAAGTTGATTGCATAGTGTAGCTAGGAAGAGTGGTTACAACAAACAAGACTAATGTGTGTCTAGCTACCAGTAATAAGGTATTAGCTTTCCATGATGATAACCTACTATCCATCTTGTTTAGTACATATCGATAAATGTAACATCTTGAATTTTTAATCCTATATTAATGACTAATTAAGAATGGATTAGTAATTTAAGGTGGGAATAGGATTTTGAATAGTGAAGTGTTATTTCGACTCATTAAAATGTTATATGAACAGATATGAATAGAAAAGCGAAGTCTTAAAGCAGAGCATGTGAGCATAGTGAGGATTTTTCTCATTGTACCACACGCCACAGTAAGGGATAGATGCATCGCAGCGTATGGAGCAGAAATCAAATTAATAGAGACGTGTCCACCTCGAGAAGTAGAAGGGAGAAACATGGGAGGAGAGCTTAAACGTGGAGAAGAGTAAGAGCTGTGCTAAGGCAAGCTAAATTAGGAACAAGGATGATGTCTCTGACTTGTTACTTATCAAGTAAGTCACGTACTGCCTTAACCTCCGAATCTACCCTATTTTCTCTTAGCTTTAACTAGTGAGAAAGTGAATTCGGGAGTTTTAAGGGGTTAATTTCTTACTCTATAGTAATAAAAAGGTTCTTCAAAACTAAACTAGTACCTTGTGACTAGTTAGAGTTGAAACGATAAAGCTTTGGAGTTGTAGGTAAGAATTGTCCTAATCTAAAGAGAGAGTAATGAGAGAAAATTGCTAAAAAATGTTAAATCTTGAAATGAAGAGAAATCGGTGGTAATGTGTGTAATTGAATGTGAAATGAGGAATTGATAATGATTAAGTGTTTAAATGTGATAATTGACACTTTTGGTCAATAGAAGAATTAACTCTGAATGCCAATTCTGTGTAGATTCTAGTGTGTGACACACGAATTATGAGAAATGAGCTTAAATAGGATTGAAGTTGCATGGGTAACCCATTTTATCGAACAAAAGGGTTGAGGTAACTATATAATTTATTATATTTATTAACCATTATAACTGTGTAGAAGTAAATATCAAATGATAAAATGTGAATCTATGAGTTTTGTGCATGATTCTTATTGAAATGGTTTTTAGCATGAACTTTGTATTGTGAAATGAATTTAAAAAGTGATTGATTTCAATAGATATATACATATATGATACAGAAGTATATATGTTGCGAAAATGTGTATAAGTAATAAAAATTATGAAAAAGCATAATCATAGGGGGTGGAAGTTCACATAGGATATGTGTGTGTGGAGATATATGAGTGAAAAATTTATATGGTCGGGCTGGTACCACAGGACATCCAGTGCAGCATTATACGGGCTGATACCATAGGTAATCTGGTACAACACATTATAAGACTATTACCATAGAACATTCGAACAATCTGACAACTCCCTAATGCCCGATTGTGTTTGGTTAGGAGTCAAGGATGCCTCTATCACAAGTGTGTGAAGAGGAAAAATCATAGTTTGTAGGTAGGTTAGATTACCTTTGGTCGGGTGTTTCTACCATCGAAAGTATGCTCGGGTCAACAAGTGATTGATCCAAGAGAGCTTATGATTTCATGTCGAGGAGCATTGGAGGTACGATAGCTAAACGATCATGCCAGTGTGTATTTTCTAGATTTGTTTTGAAAAGAGGAATCATTTCATATTTTGATATATGTGTATGTGTGATATTACTTTATTTTGTTACTTTGGCATGGTTATCTATGAAAATAAGCATTTAATGAATTATATTAGTTACTGAAATTTTTATCTCACCTATGGTTATTTACATTTTTCAAGCTCTGGTGCTAGTGGTTCAAAAAGGAAAGACATTGGCTGAGTTGAGATCTCTCGCTAAGCCTTTATAAGGTTTTAGTGTAATGAATTTAGTTGTTATTAGTTTTGTATATATATAAGTTGATATAGGATTTGTACATGTGTATAAAGATATGATTGTAGTATGGTTTATGATTTTGAGCTCCCTAGCCCTTGTATAAGTGTGAATGATAAAATGTCTGGATAAGCTAGTAGATGGATGTAATTATGTATGAATATGAGATGGTGGAGATTATATGTAGTGATTTAGCCATATATGAGATTAAAAAAAAGAAAATGTGAATTTGGCCCAAAAGGTGAAATGGGCGATTTATAGGATTGTGCATGTGTATGGTCAATTAAGTGTGCATTGTCTATTTGGACTTGATCAAGGCCTAAAAAGTGACTAATAATGTTTGGTTTTGAATTAAGACACATGAGTGGCACAATTTTTGTAAAAACTAGTCAGAATGTACTTGAGTGTTTAATTTTTGATAGAAACATCGGATTGAAATGAAACCAGTATCATTAGTTAGATTTTAAAAGAAATTTTGTGAGGGCGCTTAAACCATCCCAAGCGGATATCGTATGTGAAAATGGTGCGTATCTAAATTTTCCTTCAAAAACTGTCATTTGACAGTAAATTCAGGTGTGTGTGCCGCGGTATATGGCACAAAGCGAGCGACTGTGGCCTCTGTGCCACATGCCACGGTGCATATGGCACAAGCTGTGGCATACAGTGCCAATTTTCACTTTATTTTTTAGTAATGCACATGTTTTCCAAATCCTTAATGCACACAGGTTTATTGCTTCCGCTGTGTGTAATAAGATTGATACTTGAATGAGTTATAAAATGATTTCTAAAAAATTTTATTAGGATCCCAAGGCTTTTAATGTTTTCAAAATAAATGATTTGATTAGTTAGATTGTAGTGGAATGTATGGTAATATCAGTGAAGGCATTACAATAAGTATCTTTAGATACTCGCTTGTGATGCAGCGGGACACCCAAGTACTTACCAAGATCAATAGTAGGAATAAATTCAAGAAAGTTACTAATTTCCTTAGCAAGAGAATTGTTAACATTTTTAGAAAAGAAGACTCTAGACGTGGTGCTATTAACTTTTTCACTCAAGATATAACATAAATCATCAATATAAGCTTTAATCATACCTGCTTGTTCTAAGCTAGTTTTGACAAAAAGAAAGAGATCATCTGTAAAGAAAAGATGTGAAATAGCAACTCCATTCTTCTTTAGTTTAAATAGAGTCTAGGTCTTGTTTTCAACCTCATTTTGGATCATATGGCCTAACTTCTCCATAACCAAAACAAATAAGTAAGGAGATAAAAGATCCCCTTGTCTAACTTTTCTAGATGATGTGAATTGTGGCCCCATCTCACGAATCCATATAACTCGCATTGCCACTATAGATAAACATTGAGAAGCTAGCTCCACATAGTTTAAAGACAAGTTCAACTCCTTTAGACAATTAACAACAAAATCCTAGCAAACATGGTCGTAGGCTTTTTCCAAGTTGATTTTCAAAATCATATGACCCCACTTCCCCTTACATCGTTCAAAAGCATGAACAATCTCCTATGCAACAATAATATTATCTGTACTTTGTCTACTAAGTATGAAACTGCATTAATTTGTTGCTACACTTTGGGCATGATGCTTTTTAATTTAGTAGCAAGAATCTTAGTAACAATCTTGTATACCACATTACAAAGGCTTATTGGTCAGAAGTCCTTCATAGTTTCTGGGCTATCAACTTTAAAAATTAAGACAATATTCGTACTATTAATGTCCTTTACCAAGCTCAGTTTTTAAAATTTTATTGCACAAGCCTAAAAACAGAGCTGCCAACTACTTCTCATTGGTTCTAAGAGAAAAGAGGATTCAAACCATATGGTCCAGGAGCTTTTAAAGGCCCCATAGAGAAAACAACATCCTTCACTTCTTGTTCATAGACTTCATGTCCCATTAACTCAATAGAGAGGCTCTGAACAGTCGAGAAGCCTCTTTCAAAGAAAATCTCATTTGAAAAAGGTGTCCCTATTGCATAAATTTTATTAAAATACTATGTGCCCATCAGTTATAGAGTTCCGACATCATAAATCTAGTCCCCATCTTCACCTTTGAGGGCTTCTATATGTTTTCTCTTCTTTCAGCAGTATGTCGTGTTGTGAAAATATCTTGTATTTATATCACCATGACTATACCAATTACATCTAGACCGTTAAAGCCTTATGATCTCCTCTTGAACCAGGATACCATCTAATCTCCTCCAAATTTCAGTTCGTTTATTTTCAAGTGAGGTTGAATTTAGATTTCTACTTAACCTTCTATCAATCCCTTCTAATTAACATATCATATCTGATTTCTACTTATTTATGTCTCCAAAAACCTTTTTATTCTAGTCCAATACATTATTAACAAATCTCTCTACATTTACACCCTAATCATTTGAAGGACACCATGATCCTTTTACTGAAGCATTAAAATTCTCTTGAGTAACCTAAGGGAAAAAAAAATCAAAATCCCTTTTTCCTTCTTGTGCTTTCCAAGTATTCTAAAGCTTCAAAAGAAGAGGACAATAGTCTGATTTGAATTTAAGTAAGTGAACAACATTAGATTCCAAAAACTCCTCACACCAATCAGCATTTATTAGAAAGCGATCAATTCTACTACGAGATCTTCTATTGCTCCATGTAAATCTAGGTCCTTGATAGCCCAAATCAATGATACCAAATTAAAAACCTAATCCTAAAAGCATCTATCAGGTTTAGGTGAAGTGTGAGACAACATAAGCCTCTCTTCATCTTGTAAAGTTACATTAAAGTCTCCTCATATATACCACTTTTAGACCCCTTGTTCCTCAATCAGTCTAAGGTGCTACCACAAGAATCATTTTCTATCATATCTTGGATTTTCATAAACTATCAAAAGGCCCCATTCATATCTGGTGCCAGAATTAAAATTCCCGTGCAATACTTGTTCATATCTCACTTTTACTTGAAACTTCACTTCATCACCCCATAAACACCATGTACATCCATTGTATCCATGGCTTTTACACAATCAAAATTAACAAGCCTAATTTTCTTATCTAGTATTTGAGCCCTAGAACTATCATTTCTAGTTTCAAGAAAAGCTAAGAACCCAACCTTATAACGCTTGCGTAAGTCAAACAGAAGACCTAGCAAAACACATCGTTTAGATCCATGTACATTTTAGACTAGTATATTATATTTATATGAGTTTTCTATATAAACTAATATAATGAAAATAAAAAGCCCTATTAGACCTCCAAGGGCCATTCTTCGCACCTAACAATGTCATTCATCTCCTCTTCAATCATGCCTTTTGACAACAGATTAGAATGAATAAGGAAGTTATGTGGTAGGCTCGAACTTGGATTTAGTAGGTCATCATCTATCCTCATTATAGTTGACTCAATATCAACATCATTGTCATCTATATATTGCTCTAAAGCTAAGTCTATATGCTCCACCATCTTGCCCTTTCTACCCTTCTTAATTTCCTTTAACACTTTTTGGCCATTTTCAATATCCTCCTTATCAAGGCCCAATCTAGCCTTAACTCGGTTCACAATTTTCATCCCAACTAATCTTTTTCCATTATTATGTGGCCCATGTATCTGGTCTGGTTTATCCCCTTAGCTTAGTCCATATTTATAACTGCGAATAGGCCTATTTCTTTTCTCAGCTTTCTTGTATCCAACTATCCCATTATTTCCTATATTTGTAATATCTTTCAGTGGCAACCGATTCTCCATAATCTTCAAGATTCCAACCTCTAAATCCATCTGTTTGTTATTTAAGGCTGAGAATCTAGATCTTGGTGCTCCAAATTGATTTTTCCCCCTGATTCTTGCTTCGAGTCCAACGATTGCCCTTCTGACTAACCACCATGTCAGAAACGTTTATGTCTCTGCACCAGCGTCCATGAATCATACTAGATCTTTAAATTTGCCTCCTTCTTACCCTCATTCTTGTTGACAACCTTTTCTTGGTGCAGCTCAGATTCAACGTTATTTTCCACAACTGCTTGACATTGATCATCCCTCTCTATCTGCGACCCATAATTCTTTAATTTCTGTATTTTTTCATCATAGTGATCGATATCATGACCATAGTTGTCACAGCTAAAGCAAATCAAGTGTATACCTTAATATTGGATCTTCTTCTCTTTACCATTTATAAAAATAATCGAATGTAATAAAGTACTAAGATCAAGCTCTACACAAATTCAAGCAAACTCCCCTTCTTCCTCCTCATTGTTATCACATCAACCTTTAAAACTCTACCAATATAAGAACTTAACATGTATAAAATGCTCTTATCACAGTAATCTATTTAGAGCTTCGCAATTTGAATCCATGATATAATCTTCATGATTTTCTCTTTATCAAGCTCGAAGTCATCCTTCCATGGTTGCCCAGTAAGGTAGTGATCAAATAATAACCAAGGCCTACTAATTAAAGCAAGATCATGGTCATCACGGTTCTCAAATTGCACCATAAAAAACCAAAAACCTATATCAATCACGATGGCCTCACCTTTTTTACCCAACATCTGAGGTAATTTAGTCTCTATATGTAACATCCCAAAAATTAACCTATGGTTAATTAAGTTAATTTAGAGCAAATGAGTAATTTTGGAGGAATATTTAGATATAAATAATTTTAGTTAGAAAATTATTATTGGATTTAATTTAAATTAAAATCCTAAGTTATGATCTTATAGTAAATAGAAATAGTAATGATAATATTATTAAAAAAAGAAGAAGGAAAAGGAACATAAAATAAATTAAAAATTTAAGAGGGCGGAGAGAAGTAATTTTTGTTTGGGTGTTGAGGTGTAAATAATGCACACAAAAAAAAAGAAAGAAAGAGAGGAAGAAGAGAGCTTTCGGCGTGCATGATGGATTAACATAAGACAAAAGAAAAGGTGAGGAGTAAAAATGCGTGAGTCCCACAGTTTTCTTTTGAAAAGCAACAGATTCTTTTCTTCATTTCCTCCATTCTTTCTTCATTCCTTCTCGCGCAACAGAGAGAGCGAAATCAGAGAGCGAGCGAGAGAGCGAACGACGCTGCGGCTAGAAGAGTTGGATTAGAAGGTGAAGCTCCATAATAGGATACTTCAGATGAGATTTTGAGTATTCTAAGACTAGGTAAGTGTTCTAAATATTTTTCTTAGTCATCTTTTCTCTTTGGTTTCTGATTTTGTAGTGGTAGAAAATTTAGAATTTGGAAGGGGGATGAATTTATGTGAATAAATATGGTTTTGAGATTTGTTAGTAGTGTAATAAATATTCTAGAGTATTATTTTATTGATAGAATTGAAATTTGAGGCATTTGAGTTTATCCCTAGATTCCTATAGGTCGATTTTTGGTTAAATCTAAAAATATAAATTGATTTGTTGATATTTAAATGATCATTTGAGATGAGAAATAAATTATTATGGCTATGGAATAATGATTCTAGGCTTGAAATTAAGTTTACAATTTTTGGGTATTTTTATGTGCGAATTTTTGGAATAAAAAGAGAAATATTGATATTAGAAAATTATTTGAATGAAATTATTGTAAAATAGACTATTGAACTAAGTAGATAGGTTCAAATACATGAAATTAAATTTTAAAATTCAAGAGACTAAGACTAAGTTATTAAAAAAATATATAAAAATAAAATAAATATAAAATAAAATAAAATAAATATTTAGGTGTTAGAGTATGAGTGAAAATTGTGTTAATAATTATTATTGATAAATTGGGATATGATCAATTGTAGATTAATTTTCTTTTGACACCATTCAAGCTTTGGAAAGCTTTGGAAGTGTTGTAACTTGAGGATAACCTTTGACCTCTCAAAGGTTGAGGTAATCGAGGAAAATCTATTTATATATTTGTATGTTAATTAATTAATTATGTTAGTGAAACAAAAGAATATATATATATATATATATCTAAATTTGAAATAGTTGTTTGTAATGCATGTGACTTTGTTGAGACTTTATGACTTGTGAGTAATGAGATTGATGGTTGATGATTATGTGTATACTCTTGGTTATAAGTTGTGGATTATGCACAGTGATGAAAGTTAATGAGCATATGGGATAATTTTGAAATATATATATGAGTTTTTGAAATGCATTTTCTCATAAGCATGATCATATGGCGGGAGTTCGCCTTAGTGAAGGAGTTAGCGGTTATGCAAAATCCATATGGTACTTGGCTATTAACCAATAATCCTAGGGGTTATAGCCGCTACTTAGCTTGTAAGGTACTGTAGCATTATTCCTATTAAGGGACTTGACCCTACTAGCCTACCTGGAGTTTTGGGTAGAGCTAGTTTTGGATATGACATTCCATAGTGTGTGATTTGGGGGAAACCGTATTCATAAGTGAGTAAGGTAACCCTGGCCCGGTAGCCCCTCATGATATGATTAAGGCCTTGGGTAGTCTCACCACATGGACGATCCCTTTCGGTTATTGGCCCACGGATTTCATGTCAGAAGAAATAAGGGGGGATATAAGGAAGAGATCGATCATGCATATTATTATTATCATGCCATTTGAGTGATTGATGGCTATGTTGAGAATATGATTATAATTATAGAAATGAGAACATGTAGTAATTATGCGAATAATGTATATGTGGCTATTTGTGCAAATTTTATACTTAACTTTATTTTTGAAATTATTCACATGAGTTAAATGTTAATGTGATTAACATGTTATTAATGTGATTGTTTGAATGGTCACCTTGATAAATGTATTGGTCACTTACATTCATGATTAATTATCATACATTTGTATAACTTAGATATACCTTGGTTACTGAGTGGTTGTACTCACCCCTCTCTTTTAACATATTATAGGAGCTAGCTCGTCTGAGAAGAACAGAGGAAAGGAGCATTAGGCCAAGTGATAATAATCACTTCTGTAGGCCTCTCTCTTTTTATTTGATATGTGTATTTAGTTTATGATATTGTCATCTAGGATAATATATTCTTGATCCACTTGCATTATGGGTTTTGTATTGGAAAAAATGTATTTTGGGCCCTACGGAATATGGTTTGATGCTTGTGCTATAATTACTGGCCAAAATTTGTGCAGGTAAAAATAGTTATTATCATGCTTCCGCATATGTTTAATTAAATGATATGAGTTCTTAAAATATTTTAAAGACTTGGGATCCTTTGTATTAAATAGTTTGTAAAAAAAAAATACATGTTAAAAATTCATTTAGGTTAATCTCGTAATGAATAATCCATTTAGGTTAGTTCTTGATTAACCATGATTAATATGATGATTAAGTCCTAATTTAGGATGCCCCTTTACACTATACACTCAGTTTAAACCACTCACCCAAGGAGATTAACTATCAGGGAATCCTCCCACTTTTTCACCAAGCGTTGTTTCTCTAGCGAAGGTATAATCACGTTCAAACCACACGGGGTCATCTTAATTGATATTTTGGATTTGCACTTGTCATTGCTTCACCCGTCCTCCTTTTTAGGTATCTCATCCTTCCTATTAGCACAAGCCTGCTTGTATGACTTCCTACCCTTAGTTGCCTTCTTTCCAGCTTCCTCACCAGACTCCTTACCCTCCTCGTTAATGTTTATCTTAGAAATCTTGCCATCCATCATTCAAGGCTTGTGCCTGGGAACACGGGCCTGATCGCTCGAGAACATACCATCATCTGCACAGACTTTCTTCTTGCTCCAATCAATGGCATCCTTCTCCTCTAGTGTCAGCGCCGATCTCCATCCCACTCTCTTTCATCTCTTCGTGTTGTTAAATTATATCCTTACTTTGTATTATATGAATTTATATAGTTAAACTCTTAACTTGTTAGTGATTGAATAGCCTAGCATATTTATAGGCAATGGCAGAACCAACCTCATGGTTTAGGAAGGTTCGGTCCCCTCCCCTGAAAAAATATACATGTAATTACACAGTATAGTGTTTGTTAATTTTTTTAAATTTTTTATTGTAATTATTTTTAAAAATAAATTATGAATTTAAAATACCATTAAATTATAATTATCATAATAACTTATCAAAACACCAAATAACACCATATCTAATATATCAATTTATAAATATAGAATATATATACATAAGTGTTTATATGTTTAATTAATTTTTATATGTCATTATACCTTGTTGATTTTGAAAAATAGAAGAGATCTTCAAATTTATAAAATCATAATAAATCTACCTACTCTAAAATTATGTGTCTAACATGGTTAAGCCACTCCTATTAATATCAATTTCAAACTGAACAAGAAATAAATGATATGCTCATGCAAATGCTCAATTTTGTAATATTTAATTATAAATAATTTAGCTAAAAGATGACACTTATAATATAAGCCTCTAGTATAATAACAATCAACATTTTAACAGAATACTCCCTATATAAGTCATCCAAGAGGCGGAACCACGTGAATGTCAAGGGGGGCCCTGACGCTCCCAACCCATCCAGCCCTTGAATACTACTAAGGGACTATTCAAGGATAATGGCCTAATGGGAAATGATGCTTTTGGTATAATTCCTATTAAAAAAACTCTTCACTACAACTCACAAAATGCTAATACAGTAATATTGAGACGCATATGTTTATGTGATTTTATGTCTATTTATATATTTTTACTATTGGTTCATAATTAATATTATTCATTCATTTTGATAGAAGACGGAGCTAAACTCACCATTTACGTTTTTTCAATATTTGTATTCAATAAGCTAAGTATATATTATTTTTTTTAATTTTATGCAAGGTTTTATCTTGGTCTTCTTTTAATTTTATAAAGGTATGTTTTTAGTCTCCTAGGCTTAACACTATTAGTTTATAATATGTATTACTTAGAATAGATGGGATCATTTTTTATTTTTTTTGGTAAACAGATGGAATCATTAATCTCACAGAGAAGGGATACTTCTGGCCATGCCTGAAAACAACCCCATGAAGACATGGAAATGGCAGGGAGTCGGGTTGGGCCTGGCCCCCTGCAACCATTACATGGGTCCGCCTTTGTTCGTAGGAGACGTTCACGATGATAGAACGCAGTACCAGATACTCCATCCTATTTAAAATATATGAATTTTCTTTCAATTAATCTTGATTAATTTAACATTTAGAAAAAATTATCATCTTAGATAAATTAAACTAAAAATAAAAAAAAAAACAATATATGGTTATAAAAAAAGAAAAATTTTATTAATATACAAATTATTGTTAATAGGATTTACATGAAAAAAATATAAAAAATTCTTTTACAATATAGAAAGAAAATTTTAATTTTTAAAATGATCGCATATTTTTTTAAAATTTTATTTAAATATTCATAATTTCTTCTTTTAAATATATATGCATAAGAATTCAACATCAAATAAAACTTATAATTATTTATCTTTAACAAAAATAATTCAATAATTCATATAAATTTTGTTAATAATAAAATTTTTTTAAGAACTTTAAAAATTATAACATTTTAAAAAATTAAATTATCATTATATATTTAAAAAAATTATTTTATTTTTTCAATTTATACTTTAATTTTGAACCAAAGAGTACGTCGCATTCAACTTTGGCAGGGAAAGATGACTGTGGTTACTACAATCTCTGGATGAGGTATTTTTGTCAGCATCATGCTTCGTTGATTACAAGGCTGTACTTGTAAGTTGTTGTAACACCAAAGGAGCACAATCGGTACTCATATGTTTGTCCTCTATGATATGATTTGAATAATTTAAATTTAATTTAAACAGTTCAAATGCAAAGCTCTTTACCTTTATCAAAATAAAAATTCATAATTTTTTAATAAAACTGTTAAATAATTTGATTTAATCTGCACCGTAAATCTCTCTGATGCTTTTCGGATCTTCGGTAAATTTCGACGAATTCCGAGTCTCGATCTGAAGTTGTGGTGAGGGGTTATAGGCCTCAACAACACCTACAGGCAGTTCCATTACCATGCCCTTCCTTTGATTGCGGTAATATTGTCACCATACATATGCTGGAATCTGATGTAAAGATATAATCTACTCATCACATAACAATTCTGCGGATTGTTTCCGAATTCATACTTCTTCAGACCACTTTCTCTGCTTCCAACAATTCGATCATTATTTGAGGATGCCGTTCTTCGGGACCATCCTGCTCCCATCTTAATTTTATCAAACTTTTTCAGTACCCAAATTGCTTGAGATAGTAGTGAATGCTGGGCTCTAACGGGACAGTAAGGAACATAAAGTGGAGTAACAGAAATGAGAATGTTACGATGGATGTGCGGACATACACGTAAAGATAAAATTCAAAATGAGCACATACGCGAAAAAGTGAGGGTGGCACCTATTGAAAAAAAAATGATAGACAATTGATTGAGATGGTTTGAACATATACAAAGAAGACCAAGAGAAGCACCAGTAAGAAAAGTAAAACATATAATTTTGAGTTCGATTAAGAGAGGTAGAGGAAGGCTTAAGAAAACACTCTTAAAAGTTGTTGAATGCGATCTTTTAATTAATAAATTCTTAAAAACTTGATAAATGATAGCGCACAATATGTCTTGCAATCCATGTAGCCGATCCCACCTAATGGGATAAAGACTTGTTGTTGTTGTTTGTTTCTCAGTACCCAAATCGATTATTAATATACTCTTGAATTTATCTTAATTGGTGGGATGCGTTTGACAGGAATAGACGACTGTATCGTGGAGAAAGTTATAAAAACGAAAACAGAAAAACAGAGACGATAACCAAGATCTATAACGCAAATATGCTATAACGAGTCGATATAATGACAAACTCACCAACGATAGTTAAAGTAAAAAGCCACAAAGCTAATACTAAAACTCAAATCAAACAAACAACAAAACCAGAAATAAATCCACAGCACTACTCTTAATAGCAAAACGTTCAAACAGTAACAAGTAGAGAAATGCAAATACCGATTCATGGCCCTAAGCAATCTTCACCTCGATGGTTGGGCTTCTTGGGCTCGGGCGGAGGCAATTTCTGAACAGTTACGGTCAACACACCGTCTTGACACACGGCAGAGATGGCGTCTATGTTGGCATTTTCAGGGAGCACAAACTTGCGCATGAACTTGCCGACCCTTCTCTCCATTCTCACATACTTGGCCCCTTCTTTCTCTTCCTCCCTCTTCCTCTCCCCACTGATCAGAAGTATATTATCATCCTCTACCTGAACCTTGATGTCCCCAGACTTCAACCCGGGCATATCGACGACAAACTCGTAGTAGAAATTGGGAAATTCCTTGATGTCGGCCGGAGTCGCAGCCATGGCCTTGGCATCACGCACATACGTCCGGGTCGGAGCGTTGACGGATTTATCAGCAGCGTCTTCTGTCAAGTCCATCATATGCTGCAGTGTGCTCAAAAGCGGCGATTCCAAGCCCATGATCCTGAAATCCATCACTTTCCTCTTCGTTGTTGCTAACTGTGAAGACAAGCGTTTGTGCGGATAGTGCTCTGATTGCTAGTGATCTTCGGTGCGGACAAAAGGGTTGGGATAGAGCATTTAAAAGAGTGACAAGAGGTCTGTGGAAGAAATTAGAAAGTTCCGGAGAAAGAGAGATAGGATGGGGAGGTTCCAGTAGGTTCGGCTAGAGGTCTTCTACCAACGTCCAGAAGAGCGTAGCGGATATGTCGTTGTTAAAAATTTATCAAAATCATGTGGGCTTAACTTATGATGACTTTCATGTCATTTTATTTCTTTTTTTATAGCAAAAAAAAAGAGATGTGATGACTTGACTTCATTGTCATTTATATTCATTCTGTCTCTTTATTTATTATTATTTCTATATACCATATTATATTATACTATTTACGCATGATGGATAAAAAGTAATTAAATAAAACATAATTAATTATTTTTCGTTTAGATAATTTTCACATGCAAGTTAATTTTGACTTTATATATTTATTGATCTCCCTCGTGTAATTAAACGAAAATAAATGTAATTTATTATAGAACAACAAAGTCATCTTTTACTATAATATTTTTTTATCAAATTCAAATTCGAGTGTTATAAAAGAAGAGTAGGTCAGCCGTTATAATTTTTCCATCTCAAAATTTAAATTTTAAATTTAAGACTATATTTAGAAGACATTAAGCCTTTCGCACCCAATTTAAATGCTATAGAAGTATTGATTATATCTTACTGTTCTCTTCTTATTGAAAGTACTCTTTTAAAAAGCATTTAAAACATACTGTGCTTGAAGAGAGATGCAATTCTTCTATTTATTTATTTATTTTTAAAAACATAACTTTTTACCTTTATAGTTTGATAAAATTTTACATTTAATTCTTATAATTTTTTAATATTTTAAATGTTTATTCTAAATACTAAAAACATTAAAAAAATTAAAATTATGAGACCTAAAAATAAACAACCGCTCACTTTAAATTATAAAGATAAAAAATAATGAAAAAAATAAGGACTAAAAAAATTTAATAAAATTATAAGAATTAATAATTGCATTTTTCTTTTCTTAATATTTTAAGTACAATTTTAACATTTAGAATATTCCAACACATTATTTTGATGAATTTACATTATAGAATTTATAAAAAAAATTCAAAATAAGAACAGAGTGACATGATGACTGATATATACACATATATATTAAATAAGAATTTGGTAAACATATATACATGTACATATGTGAAGTTCTATTGAATTACCCACCTTCAAAAACTTGAACCTCAGTTTTGATTTGCCATCAGCCTGAAAAGTGAAAAATAGTTTTGGTCACATCCTTTTCTTTGTACATATGTAAGTGACCATGGGGTGCGTTAAATCCGACGTTACGGTCTTCTCGTTTGGGTCTAAAGGTTTATGGGACTCTTAACAACCACAACGGCACAAGCTTCAAGGAAAGTTGGGAAAAAAAGAGAAGAAAGGAAAATGGGTTCTTTGAATGATTAAACTTGAATTCGGATACTCCAGTAAACAACAAGGCCACAGGCGGACGTTGCAAGAAATGAAACCTCAAATCCTCGTCACCATAAACGATTGCCTAGTACACAAACAAACGTCTCCGGGAGTCAAATCTCAAAAAACTTGTTTATTTCTGCTCCAAGTCATACATGCACTACATGGTTTGACAATTATAATTTGTGCGCACGCACCAAAACATTCATAAGAAGGCAAATACAGTGGGAAGCTGGGGACATTGGAATACCAGGAAAAACAAGCAAAGAGCTGAAGGTGAGGTTCATGATTAAGCAGCCTTGACCTCGATGGTCTTAGGCCTCTTGGCTGAGGAGGCGGGAACTTTGGTACAGTAACAGTGAGCACTCCGTCCTTAGAAACTGCAGGGATGTTGTCCTTGTCGGCATTATCAGGGATCACAAATTTCCTCATGAACTTCCCCACCCTCCTCTCCATCCTCACGTACTTCACACCTTCCTCCTTCTCCTTTCCCTTCTCTCCCCGCTCCCCACCAATACGTTCTCGTTTTCCACCTGCACCTTCATCTCGCTCCCTTTGATCCCGGCATGTCCACTACGAACACGTACCGATCCGGGTACTCCACCACGTCCGCCGGCGTCGCCCGCCATCGCCTTCGCGTCTCTCACGTATTGCCTCGATGGATTGTTCCTCCTCCTTTTCCGCCTCCTCTGACAGCTCCAGCATGTCCTCCAGCATCGACAGTAATGGCGACTCCATGCCCAGGTTCCTCAAGTCCATTTTTGCGATCCAAACTGCGGATTGATTGGAATTTGAAGGTCGCTCGCCCTATGGCTTTCAATGTTAACTGAATGTTTGAAGCGCAGCAACAGAGTGGTTCCTTTTTATAGACGGATTTTCGAAAAAAGAAATTACCAGCTGATGGTTCTCGAGTTCAATATTTTTTTTTTTAAATTTATTGAGTGCTCTCTAGAACTGTCTGCCCAAGACACCATTGAAGCTTCTCCTCAATTCTAACCACCACTTTATTTTTTATAATTTATCATTAAATATAAGATAATCTCACATGAAGTGATTAAAAAATTTAATTATGACTATATAAGTCAGATCAGCTCATGAATAGGAATTTAAAAGGTTTAAAAAAAAAAAAAAAGAGCCATCTCCCTGCAACTGTACCCTCGAGTGTCGGTGGCCAACCCAGCACCTTGAGCCCTTGACATCTCCTTCAGGCTTCAGAAAATTTCCTTTGAGCCAGTACACGGGCCGTCCGTCTCCTTGCAAGTGGTCCTATTATGGGTTCAGCCCAACAGTAACTAGATTGCTTAATTTGTCCAGGCCAAGATTTGACCTCTGTAGCAGTTGGGCCAAGAACCAGCACATTATTGCTAAGCTTATCTTATTCCTCAGCCTCCTTGATGTTGATGCAGCAGCTAAGCGGCGCTTAAACCACTATTATCAGCAGTGACTACACTTTTCTACATGCTATGCGGTTGCTTTCTTGCTGCATTATTCGGGGACTAAAAGCCCATCAAACCTCCTCACTGGTTTCGGCTTCTACAAAGAGATTGCCTCTGATCATTAATTTTTTTTTCATACTTAAATCTGATTGATAATCTAAGGCGGCAATGACTCGGTTGCCACATCAGCTTTTTGAATAGTAGTGGC